>NC_082663.1:65504423-65808269 GCF_025265405.1 Mesoplodon densirostris | reverse complement strand
AGTCCAGAACAGACTGACATGTATACAGTTTCCTGACTTACAACAAAAGTGACACTGTAGCACAGTGGACAAAGGATGTTCCTTTTAATAACTGGTGCTGAGTCAAAAAGATATCCATATAGAAAAATTTTAAATCTTGATTTCTTAAGTTACATCATAAAAATCAATTCCAGGTGGATTATAGATTTGAAAGACAGGGAAAAACTATAAGGTTATTAGACAATAACATATGACCTTGAGGTAGACGAAGATTTCGTAAGCTGATCATGAATCACAATTAACTGTAAAGAAAAACGTTGAAAATTAGAGTACATTAAAATTAAGAACTTTTATTCATTGAAAGATGTCATTAAGAGAATGAAAAATTATGGAATAGAAGATATATGTACTAAGTATTTCCCAAAGACTTGAATACAGTGTAAATAATGAACTCCCACAAATCAAAAGAAAGACAACCTCAAGAAATATGGCTGAAAAAAATTTTTTTAATGACAAGAGAGGGACTTCCCTGGTGGCCCAATGGTAAAGAGTCCATCCTGCAATGCAGAGGACACGGGTTCAATCCATGATTGGGGAACTAAGATCCCACATGCCATGGGGCAACTAAGCTCACGCGCCACAACTGCTGAGCTTGTTGAGCGCCTCAACTAGAGAGCCCTGCATGCCGCAAACTACAGAGCCAACATGCTCTGGAGCCCGTGTGCCACAACTACAGAGAGAAAACCTGCAAGCCACAGCTAGACAGAAGCCCATGTGCTGCAGTGCAAGATCCCTCAGGCCACAACAAAGACCTTGCAGTGCCACAACTAAAGACCCGATGCAGCCTAAATGAATGAATGAATAAATAAATGAATAATGAATGAATGAATGACCAGAGAAAAAAACACAAATGGCCAGTAAGATGACATTCTACTTCAAATCATTAAGAAAATATAAACCAAATCAGAGAGACCACATCACTTCACTAAATGGCTAAAGTTAAAACCAAAAACTGCCAGTATTAAGCTTTGGCAAAGATGCAAAACAACTAGAATTTTCATATACTACTACTGGGGAAGTAAATTGTACACTATTTTGGAAAACTGTTTGGCAGAATTTATTAAAGCTGAAAGTAAACATATCTGAACAATTCTGCTCTTAGGTACATGTCTAACAGAAATGTATATGATGTATATTTAAAAAAATGTAAAAGAATGTTCACAGTAATACTTTTGATAATAGTACTAAACTGGAAGTAACTCAAATGTTTATCAATAGAACAGAAAAGTTATCATGTATTTATACAATGAAATTCTCTATGACAATGGAAATAAACAATATGCAAAAAATATGGATGAACTGCATAAAACCAATGTTGAATCAAAGAAGCCAGACACAAAGAGTATACATTGTATGTCTCTATTAATATAAGGCTCAAAAACAAGCAAAAATAACCAAAATTATTATTCTTTGGTAAAAGAAATTAGGACAGTGATTACCTTTCAGGGGGGAAGTAGCTACTGGGAGGCCCTCTCATACTCTACAAGTGGAGCTTTTAGAATGTGTTCATTTCCATTCTATTGTTCTACTTCTCGACCTGGTTTTGGGATACTTAAATGGGTACACTTTGTGAAAATTCACTAAGCTGTACACTTATGATTTGTGCATAATTCTGTATATTTCAATAAAGGTTATTTTAAAAAGGAAATGAATATATTCTCACAAATTAATCTACCAAGCAATACAATTCCAGAAGTTAATTTTGAAATTTCTTTGATAGATTAAAAACAAACAAACAAACAAAAAACAAAGAAAAGTCAATACAATTTTGAAGAACCACAATTGTGAGAGGAGACTTTGTAATAAAGCTATAGTAATTAAAAGTGCAATATTGCTTTAGGCACAGGTAAACATAGCAGTAACAGAAAGCCCGGACACAAATCTATACATGGCACTTGGTATTTTGCTTATTTTATAAATAAGCAAAAAAGATACCATGGTTCAATAAACAATGGTGGGACAATTGGGTATCCATATGATAACAGAGTTAGGCTTGAATCTCACAGAGTCCCTAAATTGAATCTAGATGGATGAAAGAAAGAAATGTGAAAAGCAAATCTTAAACTTTTAGAAGAAAACATGGGAGAACGACTTAATGACATGAAGGTAGAGAATGATTTACTGAACAAGATAGGAAAAGCAACACAAAAATATAAATCATACAGGAAAAGACTAATACATTTGATTAAATTTTTAATACCGCTGTTAAAAGCAGTCATCAAACACAAAATGAAAAGGCATATAACAAAGTAGTACTCCTACTTATTAATAATACCAAAACAAAGGAAAAATGGGCAAAGGACATGAATATGATATTTATAGAAAAAAGAAACATGAAAGGCCAAAAACATGTTAATCAGGGAAAGGAAAATGAAATCAGCAGTATTTTTCAAGGGACCTATTCCTTATATTCATATGAAAAAATAAAGAATATCCATAGTGAAAACTTTTGAAGGAATAATTTTAAGAAATAACCTTTTACATTCATCATACCATCAAAAAGTTTAAAAGTCTGTTTACATAGCATGTTGGCAAGAATGTGGACAGCAATTTGGAAATGTTTACTGACGTTAAAGAGTCCATATACTGGTACATATGACACAGCAATTCCTCTTTTAGAAATCTAGGAAAATGCACAAGTGCTCAAAAAGACATTTACAAAGCTGTTCACTCTAATACTGTTTGTATTCGTAATAGACAAAAAATAGAAATTGTCTATCACTAGGAAAATGAAAAGATCTACTTTGTACAATTATTAAAACGATTATTTACAAGGTAGAATACAATAAGATAGGTTCAGTGGCACATATTTATGTAAATTTTAAGTATATACAAAAATATTTATATAGTATTAAGATACATCTATATCAAAGAATAAAAGCCATGCATAAGGATAATAAATAACATCAGGAAAGTGGTTGCCAGTGACGGTAGGAGGTAAAGAGGGAGGAAAAGAGATGGTAGTTAATTACATATGACCTTAGCTGTATGTATACTATTTTATTCACTTTAAAAAACCCTTAATTATTACAAAATGTCAGTCTCTATGATATCTGAGTGAGGGGTAAATGAATGTTATACTGTTTTCTATACCTTTCCACTTGTTTGAAATATCAGGTAGTTGAAAGTTATTTAAGTGAATTACTTTAAGATTTAATTATTTCATGGATAATCACGAACAATCAAGTAACTCTTTGCAAAAACACATATATTTTTCAGAAAAATTCACATAAGTTCCAAACGACATTTTGTTATTTGGATTTCCAGCATATTATACAAAAACAAAGTACTATAGAAAAGCACATAATGGAAAGTGAAAGAATATAACACAAAGGAGATAACCCACAGAAGGGTTACACATGCCGTGCTAAGGGCCCTTGAACTGAGAAGGCATTGTTTATGGAGCTGCCTGAAGTGGAACTACCAAATTCAATGAGCACGTGAGGGTGGCCAATGGGAATGCAGGAGCAGAAATTTTTTTTTTTTTTTTTTGGTACGCGGGCCCCTCACCGCTGTGGCCTCTCCCGTCGTGGAGCACAGGTTCCAGACGCACAGGCCCAGCGGCCATGGCCCACGGGCCCAGCCGCTCCGCGGCATGCGGTATCCTCCCAGACCGGGGCACGAACCCGCGTCCCCCGCATCAGCAGGTGGACTCCCAACCACTGCGCCACCAGAGAAGCCCAGAAATTTTTTTTTAATCAGTAATTAAGGAAAGCTATAAGAAAAACATACACCCTTTATCTTGTAGACAACCTTTCTCCCCCCAATGCCTTGAAAAATAAAAGTAATTATTGTTCGATTCCATTTTTTCACCCAGTGAAAATCAATAAATTTGACAGGGTATCTTAAAAAAATCTTAATATAATAACTAAATATTTTAGTAAATAAGATCTACAGTGATAAAACAAAATATAATAGTATGTGTAGTTAGAAGATGATATCAGTTTCTGGCTTTGCCATTAACTAGGTAGGTTAATGTAAGAATGAGTAACAGAAATCTTGGCCTTACATGAATTTTGTGAATTTTAAAGTAAATAAGAAAACAAAATATGAAATTCCTTCAAAATTATAAATGCTGTAACAGTTTTTGTAAATCATGTTTCTTAAAACTAAGCCACATGAAGAAAAAGTCACAACACACTCTAAACTAATTGAAACAGAAAAAATGAATTAAAGGAAATGGATAAAAGGAAATGAAAGTAAGTTTGCCCTAGGCTTAATGTAAAAGTCAAATGTGAAACTTATTGAAAGAGCTTGATAAGTAAAATAAGTATGTGTATGGCACTGACACAAATAAAAATGTTACTCTCTTTTGGATTTAAATTGCATATAAGGTAGCGAAAAGTGAATAAGCAGATCTGGTACTTCTCATTATTTTCAAAAGGAATGACATTTTCCTTTTACACTGAACTACACAGAAACTGCTGGTGTTTAGAACCACATGATCATGTACATGTTCCTTGAATACTTCATCTCTCCAGCATTCAATACAGGATAACAAAGTTTTTAATTTATTTGATTTCAGAGCCAATTGATACACAAAAATCAATTCTTTGTATATATAGAGAAAAATATCACATAAAAACCTAGACTTCAGAGTTCTAATATTTAAATAATGTTTATTTAGCTGGAAAACAAGTCTCTTCCCCTGACACTATACACCAGTAAGTGATGAATGACTGATAAAACAAAATGACCCTTAGAGATCTTCTTTAACCAGGAAGAGGGTATCCACCAAAGCCTTATCACAAACATCAGACTTAACGGTCAAATATTAAAAGCATTTCCTTTAGATCAATCAAGACAAGATGTCCACTATTACTGCTTTTATTCAACCTTATGCTGGAGGAACCAGGCAGCATAACATGACACTGAAAAAAATAAAAGGTATAATTATGGACTAAAAAGAACAAAACAAAATTGTCATTCACAGACACATGATCGTTTACAAAGATAACCAAGAAGAATGGCTAGACGAATTATTATAACTAATGAGAGAGTCTAACAAGGTGGCTAGATTTAAGATCAAAATGCAAAATAAACTTCATTTTTCTATAAGAGCAACAAATAATTAGGAAATAATTGTAAAAAAGTGGTGTGATGAATTGGGAGATTGGGATTGATGTATATACACTAATATGTATAAAATGGACAACTAATAAGAATCTGCTGTATAAAAAAATAAATAAAATAAAATTCAAAAAGAAAAGTTATGACCTACATAGCAACAAAGGAATACTTAGTAATAAATATGATAAAGATGTAAAAAAAACCTTTATGAAAATAATTTTTTACTTTTCTTGAGAGGACTTAAAGAAAACCAAAATAAGTATATACTACATGCATAGAGGGACAAATTTATATGCCACATCTATATCACAAAGATGCCAACTTTCTCCCAAAGTGATCCCTAGGGTCAATGTAATTCCAATAAAAATCTCAATTTTTCCCCCCACCAAAGAACTAGTTAAGTTGACTCTAAAATGAAATGGAGAAGCAAATGCTAAGGAAAATTCAAGATGTTCTATTAGAAGAATAGGTGGGGAGATGTAAAACATTATTTAAATGCTATAGTAAATAAAACTGTGTGATCTTGGCTTAGGAACCAAAAACAAAACAACCAAGAAAAAAAAAACTGACCACTGAAAAATAATAGAGTCCAAAACAGTTCCATGAAAATATGAAAAGTTAATATATGACAGAAATAATTCTGCAGATTGATGGGAAAGAATGGGTTATTTGAAAATTGATGTAGGACAACTGATTATATAGAAAGATATGAGATTGGAATCCCACCTCACACAAGATATAAAAATAGATTTTAGGTTGATTCATTAAGGACCTAAACTTGAAAAGTAAAACTTAAGAAATTATAGGTGAGTATTTTATAAACTTTATAAAGATTGGTCAAAAAGATTAATATATAACCCAAGTTTATAAAGTATATAGAACTCACATTTCAAAAAGTCATTTGCATTCTCTGTAAAACTAGTCAGGGATATGTGATTGCCTTTCCTCTCTAGTTCCCAAGATGACATAGCAAGTACATACATGATCAAGGAATTTCACCTATCTAATGTGTTTATCTATCTTTTAGTGAGGACCATATGTATTTGAGGCACCACACATCAAAGGGTCCCAGATATGAAAGATACATTAAATCTATCTGGAAGACCAGTTTGGATGAGTAAGAATTCTAACAAAATAGCCAGAAGCCAAAAGTTGGCAAAAAACCACTACCCACTCTGGAGCTTACTGAAGTTCCTAGTAATGCACCCAACAGGACTGGCCTAGACAGTGCCCAAACCTGTGGTAGCATCAAGCAAGATGCCATGCACAGAGCAAGTTCTCAAGAAACCACACACGGATGGGTGGATGGATGGATGAATGACAGGGAACAAAAGCTGAAGTACTGCACCAAGGGGACTGTTTCTGGAGAGCATCTATTACTCTGATGAACCTTTGGAGAGGCTAGAATTTCATTCTTTAAAGTTTTTACCTTAGTATTGGCAATGTCTGGATAGCATGTCATAAGATCTTAGTAGTGTGTACTAAGAATCAAAACACTGAATTTAAATCAGTAAGTTTTAAGATAGCTAATCAAGTTCCACATTTAATGCCATATTCTTTGGGAGAAAAAAAGAGGTAAAGATAACAAAAAAATAAAAGGTAAACTTTAAGATATCATAAGAAAATCATAGACAAGTGCCAGGCACTGTGCTCAGGATTTTATATTCGTCATCTCATCCAGTTCTCACAACAGTCTCATGGGGTAATACTAATATCGCTGTATTTTCATGTTACAGGTGAGGAAAGAAAGGCTTGGCGAAGCTAACTATTACCTTGCCCAGTAATGCGGAGCTACTAAGTAGTAGAACTGGGATGCTAAGTGAAGACCACCCTGACAGATGTCTCAAAGGGAACCCCTACTCAGTGACAAGAAATCACAGTCACCACTAAATAGGAGTGCTGCTCTAGCTCAGAGCCAGCATCCTTGGATTTCTCACTGGGTAAACTACAGTGATGATCAGTCAGAATATCCCTGAAGTCAGGAGATGCATAGCAGAAAAAAAAAAAAAAGCTAAATTGTTCAATGTTAATTTCCAAGACTTGAGTATCACCTAATTTTCTGCAAAAACTGCTTTCATCCTTGACAAGTACAGATGTTGACATCTATCCTTTAAAAAGAATCATGGTAGAACTATTTTTATAATAGCTGCAGACTGCTGAAAAAGTTCAACAGTTTCAAAGTGTTTTATTCCCTGAAAACGTCAATCAGTGGCACGTCACAGTAAGAGACTCCTCAGTGAAAGCTTTGTCCAGACAAGCTCTCAGCCAAATCCCTGCACTTTTAACCCAAGGCAAACTCCAAACAGAAAGGTGGAGAATGAGGCTGGAGAGAAGTACAGGCTATATGTTGAGATACCAAGATAAAAGTCCCAATCCTTCCAACGTCTACATGCTTTCCAATTTACGTTCCATTGAGAGCTAGTTGTTACTCTGCCCAACTCCTTCATTTTATAGATGAAGAAATCAAGACCCAGCGAGTATGGTGGCCTATCTGAGATGACAGTAAACTAACAGCAGAGCAGGATTTGAATTTACACTTCCCATCACAGTCAGGCACTTTCCCACTACACTCATGTACCAAAAAGTAGTACATGATAAGATTTTTTTTTAAAAGGAACAGAGAAAGTGTTAGAATAGAAAGAAATTATTTCTGGCCATAGTGATGGGGAAGGCTCTAAGGAGGCAGTAGCATATTTTGGGTCTTGAAGGCTGAGTAGTTCAGTCACTGGAGATGAGTAAGAGATAGGAAAAGAGAAGAGGAACATTCTGCACAGGTCAGAACACTTTAAAAAGCAGTTATCCTTGACGTGAAAATTCATGAAGTGTTCCATATTTTTAATCTATGATGAAGGAGGCAAGAATATACAATGGAGAAAAGACAGTCCCTTCAATAAATGGTGCTGAGAAAGAAAAAATGAAATTAGAACATTCTCTAACACCATACACAAAATAAACTCAAAATGGATTAAAGACCTAAATGTAAGACCGGATACTATAAAACTCTTAGAGGAAAACATAGGCAGAACACTCTCTGACATAAATTGCAGCAGGATCTTTTTTGATCCACCTCTGAGTGAATGAAATTAAAAACAAAAATAAATGAATGGGACCTAATAAAAGCTTTTGCACAGCAAAGGAAATCATCAACAAAACGAAAAGAAAACGCAGAGAATGGGAGAAAATATTTGCAAATGAAGCGACTGACAAGGGATTTATCTCCAAAATATACGAAGAACTCATGCAGCTCAATACCAAAAAAACCCCAACCCAATCAAAAAGTGGGTGGAAGATCTAAATAGACATTTCTCCAAAGAAGACATATAGATGGCCAAGAGGCACATGAAAAGATGCTCAACATCACTAATTATTAGAGAAATGCAAATCAAAACTACAATGAGGTATCACCTCACACTGGTCAGAATGACCATCATCAAAAAATCTACAAACAATAAATGCTGGAGAGGGTGTGGAGAAAAGGGAACCCTCTTGCACTGTTGGTGGGAATGTAAGTTGATACAGCCACTATGGAGAACAGTATGGAGGTTCCTTAAAAAACTAAAAATAGAGCTACCATATGATCCAGCAATCCCATTCCTGGGCATACATCCAGAGGAAACCATAACTGAAAAGGATGCATGCACCCCAATGTTCATTGCAGCAACATTTACAATAGCCAGGACATGGAAGCAACCTAAATGTCCATCGACAGAGGAATGGATAAAGAAGATGTGGTACATACATACAATGGAATATTACTCAGCCATAAAAAGGAAAGAAATTGGGTCATTTGTAGAGATGTGGGTGGGCCTAGAGACTGTCAGAGTGAAGCAAGTCAGAAAGAGAAAAACAAATATCATATGATATCACTTATATGTGGAATCTAAAGAAATGGTACAAATGAACCTATTTTCAAAACAGAAGTTGAGTCACAGGTGTAGAAAATAAACTTGTGGTTCCCAGGGCGGGAAGGGGGGGCGATAAATTCGGAGATTGGGATTGACATATACACGCTACTATATATAGAATAGATAAATAATAAGAACCTACACGCAAGAGGGAAGAGATATGGGAACATATGTATAACTGATTCACTTTGTTATAAAGCAGAAACTAACACACCATTGTAAAGCAATTATACTCCAATAAAGATGTTAAAAAAACCCTACATATACACACTACTATATATAGAATAGATAAATAATAATAAGAAGAAGAAGAACCTAGCACAGGGAACTCTATTCAATTCTCTGAAAGGACCTGTATGGAAACAGAATCTAAAAGAGTGGATAGGGCCTCCCTGGTGGCGCAAGTGGTTGAGAGTCCGCCTGCCGATGCAGGGGATACGGGTTCGTGCCCCGGTCTGGGAGGATCCCATATGCCGCGGAGCGGCTGGGCCCGTGAGCCATGGCCGCTGAGCCTGCGCGTCCGGAGCCTGCGCGTCCGGAGCCTGTGCTCCGCAACGGGGGAGGCCACAACAGTGAGAGGCCCGCATACCGCAAAAAAAAAAATAAAAATAAAAAAAATAAAAGAGTGGATATATATGTATGTATAACTGACTCACTTTGCTGTACAGCAGAAACTAACACAACATTAGTTAATCCACTATACACCAATAAAAAAAATTAATTAAAAAAAGAGTTTAGGGCTTCCCTGGTGGCACAGTGGTTGAGAGTCCGCCTGCTGATGCAGGGGACATGGGTTCATGCCCCGGTCCAGGAAGATTCCACATGCTGCAGAGAGGCTGCGCCCGTGAGCCATGGCCGCTGAGCCTGTGCATCTGGAGCCTGTGCTCCGCAACGGGAGAGGCCACAGCAGTGAGGCCCGCGTACCGCAAAAAAAAAAAAAAAAAAAAAAAGAGTTTAAAAAAAACTGTTGATTTAGGAAAAAAAAAAAAAAAGCAGCAGTTTATCCAGGAAGAAAGGAG
This sequence comes from Mesoplodon densirostris, assembly GCF_025265405.1. NCBI lineage: Eukaryota > Metazoa > Chordata > Mammalia > Artiodactyla > Ziphiidae > Mesoplodon > Mesoplodon densirostris. The sequence goes on along the minus strand of NC_082663.1, from coordinate 65,798,236 downwards.
CACAAGAAGACAGAAGTGATAGAAAATAACATTCAAATGCTATTAATATTTCCTCCAATCATTAACAATATATGATGATCATGCTATGTGAAAAACACATTTATAGTGATTCACACTGAGGATAAACTGGAGACTGGCAAAAAGACTCTTGTACAACCAAAGCTGTAAGAAAGATCCACAGAGAGAATCAAAACAAAGGATACAAATGAACTTATTTACAAAACAGAAATAGACTCATAGACGCAGAAAGCAAACTTATGGTTCCAAAGGGGAAGGTGTGGTGGGGATAAATTGGGAATTTGGGATTAACAGATACACATTACTATATATAAAATACATAAAAAACAAGGACCTACTGTATAGCACAGGGAACTATTTTCAGTATCTTCTAATAACCTATTACAAAAAATAATCCAAAAAAGAATATATATACATATACGTATATATATATATAACTGAATCACTTTGCTGTATACCTGAAACACTGTAAATCAACTACATTTCAATAAAAAATATGTTTTAAACAAAAATAAATCAATAAAAAGAAAGATCCACAAAGAATCAGGTAGGAAGGGAAGAGAAGCGATCAGGTCAGGACCTATGCCCCTGGGAAAGGACATAGAAGAGAAGGGGGATCCTCCCTGGGGAGTGAGTGGTTCAGGCCACATATTGGGTGCCCCAGCCCTGGGGTCCAATACGGGGAAGAAGAGTCCCCTTAGCTGGTTAGAAAGCCAGTGGGACTAACAGGAAAGCTGAAAGAAACCTAGACAACGTTCACGAAGAATGCACACAAACTTCCTTACTCTTGAAACAAGGTGCAGAAAACAAATTGAAACTACACTGGACTCTGGAAGTTTTCCTGCGACCACTCCAGCACATGCCCTAGTCTGAACCAAGCACCCGCTCTGGCCCCACCTGCTTTGTGACACAGCTCCACGCTAGGGTGAGTGCTGCTGCAGCTGAGGAGAATGCTCAGTTGCAAAGGACTGCCAGCCCAGACCCAGAATGGCATCTGAATGGGGTAAGAGCAGCCATTACTGGTGCTGACAGAAACAGAGCATCAGAAGTGGTCCTGGGCTTTGACTGTGGCCAGGACCACCAGAGCCCATGCCCAGATCTAGGCCAAGAGCCCACAATGGCCCCGCCTGCTCTATGGTGCAGTTCCACACTAGGGTGAGAGCTGCAGCAGTCAAGGGGAGTGCTCAGTTGTGAAGCAAAAAGGCGGCTCAGACAGGGAACAGCATCTGAAGAGGGAAGGGGCAGCCATTACTGGCACTTACAGAGGCAGCACATCAGAAGCAGTCTCAGGATCTGACGGTGGCTGAGGCCAACAGCCCGCACCCAGACTCTCTTGCTCCAGCACTGCTCCCTTCTGGGGCGAGGGGACTGGTGCCGGGAGTGGGGAGAGCAAGAGCACACACTTTGAGGGAATGGAGCAAGCTTGGACCCAACTCTCAGGGCTTCTGCTCCAGCACCTTGGGACCTGCCTCTGCCCCCAACAGGGTGGTGTTGGCCACGGAGCAGAGGAGAAGCTCCAGCTCTCACCTGGCTCTGGCCCTGGCCCTTGCACCTCCAACCCCATCTCCTACCAAGGTGATGGCTTCTAGCACACCCTGGGGAAAGATGTGACTCACGCTCACGTGAGATCTAGCTCTCCCACCAAAGGCACTGGGCACATTCAGACTATATAAGGTCGCTCCCACACAAGGATACCCCTTCAAGACCACAACAGGTAACTGTTTCACCTAATTTCACACAGACAGAGAAAGTTAAGTAAAATAATAAGACAAAGGAATTTGTTTCAATCAAAAGAACAAGAGAAAACCTCTGAAAAAACAACTAAGGAAACAGAAATAAGTAATTTGCCAGATAAAGAGTTTAAAGCATTAGTAATAAGCATGTTAACTAAATTAGGGAAAAGAATAGAGGAACACAGTGTGAATTATAACAAGGACCAAGAAAGTATAAAAAACAACCAGTCAGAACTTAAGAATAAGTGAAATGAAAAACATACTAGAAGGAATTAATAGCAGACTAGGTGATACAGAAGAATGCACAAGTGATTTGGAAGACAGAATAATGGAAATCACCCAATCAGAAGAGCAAAAAGAAAAACAAATTTAAAAAATGAGAACAGATTAAGGGACTTCTAAGACAACATCAAGCGAACCAACATTTGCATTATAGGGGTCCCAGAAGGAGAAGAGAGAGAAAAAGGGGTCAAAAATATATTTGATCGAATTATGGCTGAAAACTTCCTGAACCTGAAGAATGAAACAGATAATCAGGTATAGGAAGCACAGAGAGTCCCAAACAAGATGAACCCAAATAGACCCACACTAAGATATACCATAATTAAAATGGCAAAAGTTAAAGAGAGAATTCTAAAGTCATCAAGAGAAAAAGTCATATATAAGGGAACCCCCATAAGGTTATCAGCTGATTTTTCTGCAGAAAGTTTGCAGGCTAGAAGGGAGTGGAATGATATTTTTAAAGTGCTGAAAAAGAAAATCCTGCAAACTAGGATAACCTACCTAGCAAGATTACCATTTAGAACTGAAGGAGAGATAAAGAACTTCTCAGACAAGCAAAAACTAAGAGTTTATCAATACTAAACCTACCCTAAAAGAACTGTTAAAAGGTCTTCTCTAAGTGGAAGAGACTATAACATGAAGTAAGTATCTATAGAAAAGGAAAATCCCACTAGTAAAGGCAAATATATGGTAAAAGCTGAGGATCAACCACTTAAGTAAGTTAGTATGAGATTAAAAGACAAAAAATTGTAAAAGGAACTACAACTACAATGAACAACCGTAAAGGGATAAACATGAAAATGTAAAATATGACATCAAAAACACAAAATGTGGGAGAGGGGATATATAGCTGTTAGCCTAACTGATGCCATCTTGGGCCCTTAGAGTCTCTCCTATCCTTCCACTGATACTACCCAGGACTGTACTATGCAGTAAATCACTTCTCTGTCGTTCAGGGCTTTGAGTTAACAGATATTGTTTAATAATAATTAGGATCAGGTGGCCTCTATGCTCTGTTAGTCACCAAACAATGATGAAAACCTTCACAGATGTATTCCTAGTGCCCACAAGACTAGTTATCCATTCATAAATTTAATTTAGGAATGCACATTCTGTTTCCAAGCACCTATCCCCCACACCCTAGGTCAATTATAAAATTGTCCCAATGGCCCCTCAGCAGTGCAGACTGCACCTATGAATGCTTCCGTATCACTGTCTCCTCAATCCAATCGCACCCTGTGAGTAAGTTACCCTATAATAAACTGACCCATTGATTATATAGGGCTGCCTCCCTCATCGTTTGGTCTCAAGATGCCTTCTCAGTTTGGTGGGACTTTTCATTCCCACTGTCCTCTAATGGGGGAGTAAAAAATTGTTCAAACACATCTTTTAGAATGTGTTTGAACTTAAATGACTACCAATTTAAAACAAGTAGATATAGGTTAACATAAATAAATCCCAAGGTAACCACAAATCAAAAACCTGCAATAAATAAACAAAAACTAGAGAGAAAAGAACACAAGCATACCACTAAAGAAAAATCATCAAGCCAAAAGGGAAGCAACTAAAATAATAATAAAAGAACAGAGAAGAACTACAAAAACAACCAGAAAACAAGTAACAAAATGGCAATGCCAATAAGTACATACCTATCAATAATCACTTTAAATGTCAATGAACTAAATGCTCCAGTCAAAAGACATAGTGTGGCTACTGAGATTTTTTTAAAAAGGACCCATCTATATGCTGCCTACAGGAGACTTACTTCAGAGCTAAAGAAACACACAGACTGAAAGTCAGGGTGGGAAGAAGGTATTTCATGTAAATGAAACAACAAGAAAGTGGAGGTAGCAATATTTATATCAGACAAAATAGACTCTAAAACAATGTCTATAACAAAACTCACAAAAAAGGGCATTATATAGTGATAAATGAATTAATACAAGAAGAGGCTATAACCCTTACTAACATATATGAACCTAATAGAGGAGCACCTAAGTATATAAAGCAAATACTAACAGACATAAAAGGAGAAATTGACAATAATATAATAATAGTAGGGAACTTTAACACCCACTTACATCAATGCACAGATCATTCAGACAGAAAATCAATTAGGAAACAGTGGTCTCCAATGACACATTAGACCAGCTGGGCTTAATATCTACAGGACATTCTATGCAAAAACAGTAGAATTACACATTCTTTTCAACTGCACATGGAATGTTCTCATGCTAGGCCATAAAATAAGCCTCAACAAACTTAAGAGGGTAGAAATTATATCAAGCATTTCTCAATCACAACCATATGAAACTAAAAATCAATTATAGGAAGAAAAATGGGAGAAACACAAACACACAGAGACTAAACAACATGCTACTAAGACACCAATGGATCAATGAAGGAATCAAAGAGGTAATCAGAAAATACCTTGAGACAAATGAAAATGGAAATGCAACACTCCAAAATCTATAGGATGTAGCAAGAGCAGCTACAAGAGGTATGTTTATGGCAATACACACCTACCTCAAGAAACAAGAAAAATGTTACATAAACAAGCTAACCTACCATCTAAAGGAATTAGAAAAAGAACAAAGGTCAAAGTCAGAAGAAGGAAGGAAATAATACAAATCAGAGAGGAAATGAATAAAATAGAGACAACCACCATCCCCAAAATAGAAAAGATCAATGAAACCAAGAGCTGATATTTTGAAAAGATAAACAAAATTGATAAACCTCATTAAGGAAAAAAAAGAGAGAAGGCCCAAATAAATAAGAAGAGAAATAATAATTGATATCACAGAGATACAAAAAAATCATAGGAGAATACTATGAACAGTTATATGTCAACAAAATGGACAACCTAGAAGAAATGGACAAATTTCTAGAAAGAGACAACCTTCCAAAACTGAATCAAGAAGAAATCTGAACAAATGATCACTAGGAGTGAAACTGAACATATAATTACTGGTAGTGAAATTGAATTTGTAATTAAAAAAACCTCTCAGTGAACAAAAGTCCAGACCAGATGGCTTCAAAGGGGAATTCTACCAAACATACACAGAAGAGCAAATACCTATCTTTCTCAAACTATTCCAAAAAAAACTGAAGATGACAGAACACTCCCAAATTCATTCTATGAGGCCACCATTACCCTGATACCAAAATCAAAGACACTACAAAAAAAGAAAAGAAAATTATAGGCCAATATCTAAGATGAATATGATGCAAAAATCCTCAATAAAATATCAGCAAACCAAATCCAACAATATATAAAAAGGGTCATATACCATGATCAAGTTGGATTTATTTCAGGGGCTTAAGGATGACTCAATATTCACAAAATCAATGTGATATACCACATTAACAAAAGGAAAGATAAACCCACAGCTAACATTATACTCAACAGTGAAAAGCTAAAAGCTTCCCCTCTAAAATCAGGAAAAAGACAAGGATGCCGACTCTCACCACTTCTATTTAACATAATATTGGAAGACCAAGCCACAGCAATCACACAAGAAAAACAAATAAAAGGCATCCAAATTGGAAGAAAATAAGTAAAACTGTCACTATTTGCAGATGACATAATACTATATATAGAAAACCCTAAAGTCTCCACCAAAAAACTATTAAAACTAATAAATGAATTCAGTAAAGTTGCAAGATACAAGACTAATATACAAAAATCAGTTGCTTTTCTATACACTAATAGTGAACTATCAGAAAGAGAAAATCAAGAAAACAATCCATTTAACATCACATCAAAAAGAAAAAAATACCTAGGAATAAACCTAACCAAGGAAGTGAAAGACCTATACTCTGAAATCTATAAAACATTAATGAAGGAAAATGAAGGTGATACAAAGAAATGGAAAGATATCCCCTGTTCATGGACTGGAAAAAATATTGTTAAAATGTCTACAATACCCAAAGCAATCTGCAGATTTAATGCAATTCCTATCAAAATACCCATGACATTTTTCACAGAACTAGAACAAATAATGTTAAAATTTATATGGAACCATAAAAGACCCCTAGTTGCCAAAGCAATCTTGACAAAAGAGAACAAAGCTGGAGGTATCACCCTCCCAGACTTCAGACAATACTACAAAGCTACAGTAATCAACACAGCATGGTACTGGCACAAAAACAGACACAAAGATCAATGGAACAGAGTGGAGAGCACTGAAATAAACCCACACACTAATGATCAATTAATTTACAACAAAGGAAACAAGAATATACAATGGAGAAAAGACAATCTCTTCAATAGGTGGTGCTGGGAAAACTGAACAACTACATGAATGAAATTGTAACATTTTATGACAACATATATAAAAATAAACTCAAAATGGATTAAAGATCTGAAACCATAAAACTCCATAAATCATAGCAGTATTTTTGGGGATCAGCTTCCTAAGGCAAAAGAAACAAAAGCAAAAAGAAACAAATGGGACCTAATTAAACCTAAAAGCTTTTGCACAGCACAGAAAACCATCAACAAAACAAAAAGACAACCTACTGAATGGGAGAAAATATTTACAAATGATATAACCAATAAGGAATTAATATACAAAATATATAAACAATTCAGTATCAAAAACACAAACAACCGGATTAAAAATTGGGCAGAAGACCTGAATAGACAGTTTTCCAAAGAAGATATACAGATGGCCAACAGGCACATGAAAAGATGCTCAACATCACTAATCATTAGAGAAATGCAAATCAAAACCACAATGAGATATCACCTCACAGCTGTCAGAATGGCTATCATCAAAAAGTCTACAAATAAAAAATATTGGTGAGGATGTTGAAAAAGGCAACCCATTTATACTGTTGGTGGGAGTGTAAATTGGTGTAGTCACTATGGAAAATAGTATGGAGGTTACTCAAAAAACTAAAAATAAAACTACCATATGATCCAGCAATTCCACTGCTGGGTGTGCATCTGAAGAAAACAAAAAACACTAATTTGAAAAGATACATGTACCACAATGTTTACAGCAGCATTATTTACAATAGCCAAGATATGGAAGCGACCTAAGTGTCCATCAACAGATGAATGGATAAAGAAGATGTGGTATATATATATAAAATGGAATAACACTAAGCCATAAAAAAGAATGAAGGGCTTCCCTGGTGGCGCAGTGGTTGAGAGTCCGCCTGCCAATGCAGGGGACACGGGTTCGTGCCCCGGTCCGGGAAGATCCCACATGCCGCGGAGCGGCTGGGCCCGTGAGCCATGGCCGCTGAGCCTGTGCGTCCGGAACCTGTGCTCCGCAACGGGAGAGGCCACAACAGTGAGAGGCCCGCATACCGCAAAAAAAAAAAAAAAAAAAAAAGAATGAAATTCTGCCATTTGTAACAATGTGGATGGACCTAGAGAGTATTACACTTAGTGAAATAAGTCAGAGAAAGACACATATTTTATGTTACCACTTACATGTGGAATCTAAAAAGTAAAGCAAATGAAGGAATATAATAGAATAGAAATTGACTCACAGATATAGAGAACAAACTAGTGGTTACCAGTGGGGAGAAGGAACAGGGGAATGGCAAGATAGGTGTAGGGAATTAAGAGATACAAATTACTATGTGTAAAATAAATAAGCTACAAGGCTATATTGTATAGCACAGGGAAATACAGCTATTATTTTGAAACAACTTTAAATGGAGAATAATCTATAAAAATACTGAATCAATATATTATACACCTGAAATTAATATAATACTGTAAGTCAACTATACTTCAATTAAAAAGAAAACACATTTATAGCAGAATCATGAGAATAATCTGGCCATAGAATTAAATTAAGCTTACAACTCAAACATATTTTATGGTATGCATTATTGTTGTTCTGCTTTGTCATTAGGTACAAAGTCAACAGGGTATGCACATTATTGTAATCACTCTTTCTTTTAACATTTATATAGACAAAACAAGCATTTCTGGGAGTATTTGTTCTGGGAGTAGAGAGGAAATCTTTGCTCTCCTCCCACACTACCTCAACTTGACCTGTTTCAAGTATCATTCTTGTAACAAACATGTGAGCTCCTACTATGTGCCCACATGGTAGTAGGTTCTAAGGCACCTTCTTGATCTCGGGGTAAGAGACTGTGACCAGGATTCTAGTGTCCATCCTGCCCCACTCTAGAATACTTGGGCTGTGGATCTCCCTTGGGTTACAGAGATCCACAGGGTTCGAGCACTTCCTGGGAATCTTCCTGCTGTGCGTATTTGACTCATTTTCCTCCCTCTTACAAATTTAGAAGCCACCAACCACACTTTTCCCTTTCTCCCTCCCAAAAAGGTAAATTTATATTATTTATATTAAAAAAACAAAAAACCCCAAACCACGAACGAACTAAAAACTCCACCTTGGATTGCTATAAAAAAATCCATCCATTTTGAAGTCATTTGGTTTAAAAAGCAAATAATCCTAAGACTGCTGTGGGTTATGGTGGCGTTTCCCAAGCAGTACTGAGACAGGCTGGGACCTGGGACCCTTTGCTGCAGTGCTTGCACCTGGACAAACGTCTCCTCGAGAAACAAAATACAAAGAAACTATATGAGACTAAAACAACTGCATGCACACGCAGTTGGGGCAAATTTTGGACAACATACAAAGAGACCAAAAACCGAACTGCCACTTCTGAAGAGCCGGGAGCAAAAGCAGGGTACTGAGCATGCCCCCTGCATACAGCACCACCAAAGGGGTGGGCAAACCCCCTAAGCCACTCTCCAGCCCATCCCTTGGACACACCCCTACCCTCACCCCATATAAGGAACCAGCTTGGCCTTCCTGAGTGAGCCAGAGAAACTGTTGCATGTTCTCGCTCCTCCTTGCTGAGGCAGGGGCCCCAATAAAGCCTTGACTGAATTTCTTGTTTGGTCTCTTATCAATTCTATTGATTAAGGAGGCTAAGAACCCTGGTTGGTAACAGTATGTCTTGGCAAACTGTCTTGGTCTGCTTCACAGGTTACAGGTGTTCCAAGATGCTGACCCTCAAAGTGGCAGGTGGAGCTGGGGCAGTCAGAGCTCCCAGGACAACCTCCTTTTGCTCTGAGCAACCTTTTCCTTCTCCTTTTATTCCAGTGTACCAGCACTAACATCATTTTGTTAGTGTGCTGCGAAGTGAAAAAGGTTGGAAAGCACTGGCTTGCCTTAGCATACTTTCATGTTTTGGGAAATAGTTCAAGACTGTTCAACTTGGGTAACCTCTGGCAGTCAACTCCCCTTTCTGGGCCTTGGTTTACTCACAAGTATGAAGAGGTGGTTACACTAAATGATCCCTAATGTCCCTTTCTAGTTCTACAGTATAATTACTGTGTAAGTTGTGAACTTCCCATATAACACCCTGAAAAATAACATTTTGTGAAGAAGAAAAAAGCACAGATTTGGAGTAAGACTTGGAGACTGCTCAAGACTTCAAGTTAATCCTTATTTAACCAATCTGATTAGATGTCTGCTACGTGCCAGAGAGCCGTGATTGACAGTAGGATTATAACTAAAGCAGAGAAGCAAAGTCCCTGTTCTCTTCAAGCTTATAATCCACTGGGAACCACAAACCAAAAAAAGGCAATTAAAATTTAGTGGCATAAAGACTAAACTGGGGAGAAATACAGAGTGTTGTGGGTATGTGACAGGGGTACCCATCCCAGCTTTCGTAGGGAAGCCTTAGTGCGGGATGTGACACCAGGACCAGACTTAAAGAAAAGCAGGAGCTGGAGGGCGTGTGGGGTGGGAGGTGGGTGTGTGGGAGGTGGGTGCGGACGGTGTGGGGGAAGATGACATTCTAGGCAGAGGGAAGACCATCTGCCAAGTCCCGTAGGGGCGCAGTATGTTGGGAACTATATGACTGGAATTTTAAGCATTAATTCAAATAAGGGAGTGATATGACAGGTTAGGAAAAGCCCTGTAGCTGCAGAGTGGAGAATAAACTGGAGGTGGGCAGATCCAGTGGCTGCTAAGTCTACAAATACTCAGATTATGTAATGAGTCAGGGAAGGGAACCAAAAAGGGAGGGTTTAAAAGTGTATTCCTTTCAATTATGCTTGCAGAAGTCAAACAAGGTTTCCTAGAAGAGGAAGCAGAGCCAGGTCTTAAAGGATAAAAAGGAATATACAATAGCACCTTGTTTTTTTTTTAATTGTTTGTATTTCTATTTTTTTTGATGTTCAGATGAAACAATAACTGAATGCTAAAAATTAGGTAGGGATATATTTAAAAGATCCTTGAAAAATTCTCTTCAGCTAAACCCACTTTCAGTGAAATGACTCTTCTATGTCATGCCCGAGAGGGCTTTTTCTTCAGCCTTCTTTACATTTTTATACAATCTCCCTGAGTGACAGACCCAGAATCTAAACTCCCTGTACATGCATCGTGATGATTCTTAAATCCCTAACTCCAGCTCAGCCCTCTCTCCTGGCTTTTATATCCACCTTCACATTGGGATCTCCACCAAATGTCCACAAGCACCTCAAAGTCACAGTTCCTTTCTGTTTGATTCTTTGTTATATTCCTGCCAGAAAACCCAATGTAGCAGGTTAAAAAAAAAGTTAGTTTGTTTATTGACCATTCTGATATCCTCTACTTTGAAATGCCTGTTGAAGTCTGTTGCCAATTTTTCTACTGGATAATCCGTTAGTTCCCTTATAGCTTTTAATAAGTACTCCATCAGTGTTAATTTAATTGGATCTATCTCCCACCAAATTAGAGAGGTATTGTGTCTCTTCTTTGTAAGCCTGAAATCAAGCACAATATTGACACAAAGTAACTGTGTCAAAATCTGTAAGAATAAAATATTCATAAAACAATGCTAGTAAAAAATTCATAAATCAATGCAAGATTGTGAGATGTGAAAAAAAATGAGTATTCTTAAAACCAGTTGAGGAAAAGCGGGCAGTAAGTTGGCTTGTTTAGAAGCATTACAATGAGTTCATATAATACAGAATCCAGAAAAGTATAATTACATGTGCAAAAGACCATTTCTTAAAATTACATAACTATCAAAAGCAACGATGCCACTTGACTTTCAGGAAATTATTTTCAGAGTGTATTTTATAATTAACACCTATAAAATATTTAAAATTGAGTTTTACATAGTAAGTTCTTTTTCAACAGTATCCCTATATAGAAATTTATACCCTGCAAAAAAGAATGCACTTCACCATAGCAACAGTTCTATATCAACTCCTACTCAAGTTAGAAAAAGCATATGTAAAAGAAATGAATATTCTGGAATATTCTGAGGTGCTTGCTGGAATAAATCACTCCACTTATTTTGTAAAAATTTAAAAGTAAGAGTTCAATGTTTCTTTGAAACATTCCTGTAATTAGGCTAATTTAGTTTCTCATATCTTGCTTTTTTAAATAGTGTAATACATTACTTAAAAGAGGGGGAAAAAAGAATAAAAAAGGAAAAAACAAATTCAATGTCAAGAATAACATACTTGATTGGTGTTTTGGGGGAGGGAAATAACAACAGGAAATGATGTTTCCAGTGATTTATAAGGAAACCAAGGTACTATATGGTACAACTCTATTACTTTCTCTAGAAAAGTTACACCCTACTGGTATTATGGAAACTGAAAAAGAAATTCTTATGTTCACAGAGACTTCCTGTAATAAGTACTTCCAAGTACTTATTAACTTGGTTTGATAAATTAAGTAACTTACAAATTCTCTAATGAGAATAAACATGTTTACAGACACTGGGGATCTGGTTATGTACTCCTACAAGTCTTTGCATGATATTGCCAACTAAAAATTGCCACTTGCCATCTTCCTCTACCAGGACTAAGTCACAAACCACTGCAACCGCTGACCTTCAACACACCCTGGAAGGATTTCAGGGTGGAGATCAGGAATAAGGCACTCTGTGCTCTGGGAAAAACTGGCGGAACAGGCCTTCAGATAGTTAGATATTTTCAGGAGAACATTTTGAGACCAATTCTTGCACCTCCTCATATCTAGAAAAGCACTAAAATCATTAACGGTGACATCTGCTCCTCGTGACTAGCAGCAAGCCTCCGCCAAAACGTGTGCTTGACTGCATGCACCCCGTTCACTAACATCATATGTATCACTGACCCCTACCTCTCTGGAGCAGTTTCTCAGAGCTATCTGAAATGCTCCCGAGCTATAGTCCTCATTTTGTCCCACATAAAACTTAACTCACAACTCTCACGTTGTGCATTTTTTTAGTCGGCAATATCAGAATGTATCATTAAACTTGATGTAATTCAAAGCTTTTCCTTTCACTCACCACCCTTGTGGTCAACCAAATTCACCAGGCTCACATCTCTGTCACCCTTGCTCACAGCCCAAGATGGAATACTCTGTGATATTCCCAACTCCCTTGCTCTCCTGGGCTTCCTTTCTCTGACCTAATTTCCAACTGCTCCCCTACATTTCAATTTTCTCACTATCCTCTGAAAAATTCCCGAATACTTCTGTTTCTAACTTCCTTGCTTAACATTTCCTTCATACGTTGACTTAGACTGAAAGCTGGCTGTTATTCCCCTGCAGTCCTCTCATTTCAAGGATGAGCTTTTTGCCACATCCTGTCACATGTATCTCAGGGTTCAAACGTTCTCCAATATCTGCTTCCTCAGGGCTTTACCATCTCTACTTGTCTTCACCACAGGCATCTACATCTACCTCCAGGTCACCAGTCTCCATCCCTCGGAATCTCTGACACCTGGACCACCTTCACCTTCCACTACAAATCCTGTTGTTTTAGATGATTTCAATGTGCATATGGCTGCCTTTTTCTCAAATTCTGTTCCCTGATCTCCTCATCCCCGAAGACCGTCTCCACTTCTGCTACTCACCTTCCATGGCCATACCTAGGATCTTGCCCTCACCCAGAACACTACCTCTGAAATCTTGAAGTCAGGCATCTCATTCTCTGATACAATCTCTCTCACTTAACTATTCCCTACATAGTAACTCTTTCATCTCATCACCAGATAATTTTCCTCTGTGTTGACAAAGACTCCCTCCTTGACTAAATTCTAGTCAGGCTCCTCTGAGCCCTCTTCTTGACTAGGCCCCAACCTTGGCCTATAACAACTGCAACCCTCTCAGCACAAATGACTTCATTTACCCTCCCCACTAAGAGACCAGAACAAAAGCCAGCAGAGCTTCTAACTGCTCAAGGCTGCATTCTTGGGATGACCCCAGTCCCCCTTAAAGTGCCTGCCTACAAAAGCACAACACTGCCAAGAGAGAATGTATACTTGTTCCAGCCAAAATGTGGTGATAGGCAGACAGACCCCGAACCTTCTCTTAGAGCAGTTACTTCAGAAAGCTTGCAATTATAAATCCTTTCTCTGCCCCTCTAAGAGGTAAATCTTCTACCACCTAGAGCTGCGTGAAATGCAACACTGAAATGCAAACATTCATGGAGATAACTCTCACTATCCTTCTCAGTCCCTGTGGGAGGGTATTAGCAACAGTTGCCAGTTAATAAACCCAGAAGGGTCTCACACTAACCAATCCCCTTTCTCAATTTTTCTGTTCCCACTTCCTTGAACCTGCCCACGCCCACCACTCCTCCCTACTCCCTCATTCTCCCTTTAAGACACCCAGTCACCTCTGTACAAACTGAAGTTGAGTTCATTTCAAGCTGGACTCTTTCCCTATGCAATAATATTACTGAATAAAACTACCCTTACCACTTTAATTAGTGTGTGGTAGTGTAGGGCTCTGTTTATCTTTGACAATGTAAATCTATGTAACACACTAACACACACACACACACAGAGTTCACTTTTTTCCCCAGCTTTAATCATTCTCTTACTAGTATTCTCAATCCTTTAGGAAAAAAAAAAAATCTAAATTCCTTAACATGGCTTTAAACAAACTGGCCTCTTCCTTATTTCTGACACTTTTTTCTTTACACTCTATGTCCCAACCTTCCTCAACATCTTTCAGTTCCCTGAACCCACCCTGTCTCACTCCCAGACTCTACCATGCTGGTTTCTGACCTGGAATACTCCTCTCCATTTCCCTGGCCTGCACTGACTCACTCTCTTCAGTCAATATTTCATCCCTGGGAAACTTCGCAAATGCTCCCCCTACATTGGGTTAGGTCAACCTGCTACGTGCTCCATGTCACCTGGTCTCCTGTACCCTAGCCTGACCAAGCTGTATTGTAATAAACTATCTTCTCTGCTAGACCACCAGCTCTCTAAGGGCAGGGATATTTCTGTCTTGCCTTCCACTCTCTGTCCTAATACTCTGCTTCACTACCTGGGGCTAAATAGGAACTCAGTAAGTATGTGTTAAATGAATAAGTATTTTAAATCATTAATGTAGTATAAGAGAACTCTAGCCCATATAACAAAAACTCTTATCACTGAAATCAGCTGAAGCATCTGTGATTCTTTCACAGAATGTTTGAAAACAGTAGAGCACAAGACAAAGCCTATACTATACACCAGCAGGAATCTAAAAAACCATGGTATGATTCTACCCCATTAGTATCTGCGAGCATTTATAAATATAAAATATTTTCCCTGGATTACCAAGGATAACTAATTAAGGCTAATCCTTTAGTTGCTAAATTGTTCCCTCTATGGATAGTCTTTCACTGGAAGTAGCACTGATTCCATATTTGGTGGTGAATATAAAACTACAGCCAAGGATTAGTTGATTTAAAGCCTAAGGTAAAACTTGCGTAAATTTTTAAAACATTATTTGGTATTTAAAAGTTTGAGATTAGTGTTATCATCTTTCACTTATTTTTGGCCATGATGTGGTACTTACCAACAAATTTGTACTATTGGGAACATACTGGTCCTGTTCTCCCAGCAGCACGTCAATCACAGGGTGCCGGCCATTTTTTATTATGATTTTCCTTTCTTCTTGTAGAGTTGGTCTGCGAAAAGAAGCATGTTTCAATTTACAAGGCAAGGAAATAGGCTTTAAAAAAATCTCTAAGAGCATGAAATTTTTTGTGGCCAGTCTGTCAGACACACAACAAAACCTTAAACATGGACTTTAAGAACATATGTTCAGAATAAGTCTTTGAGAATGAAAGTTAAATTTCAACTGTAGAATCAGAATTGGAAAGACAATTATTATAATTATAGTGCTCTGAAGCACAAACTTTAGCAGAGTCTTATGATGGCTCTGTAACTGAGATCTACCTTTATAAGATCCTTTTTATTTTTCTACTATTCTCTAAAATATTTTCATTAATAAAAATTACCGTTCAGATTATTGCTACTTAAATCATTTTTAGTAATAAGCAAAATAAAGAAAATCATGCAAAATTATTTCTAGATTTAATTATTACATTAATAAAAATTGTGTGTTGGACTTGGGGACAGAAGGACCTAAAATTTTCATATTCTGTTTAATTAAAACATCTTTATATGGTCTTTAGTATCTTTCACTTTTTTTGACACAAAAAATGTTTGTGTGCCTTGTTGGTTTTGTTTTTTAAGGTTTTATCTTTCTGTTTTTATCTATAGCTTTATCTATCCAAGCTCTTGTGAGCAGTGTCCTTCTCTCAGTCTCCTCCCCAGAGGTTACCACTGAGAGCAGTTTGGAGTCTACTCTTTCCAACCTTCTTCTCTGCATTTAAGTTTATATACACTCATTGTATTGCTTTGTGATTTCTTTTTTTTTTTTTTAAAAAAGAATCATACTGTAAGATATCATTCCACAACTACTTTTTTTCCCCCTTAATATTCCTCAATACATATAAAAGGCAGATTTCACCATTTACCATATGGGTCCAATGGACTCTTTCATTTATTTTGTAAATATTTCTTAAGTCATTTTACAAGTAATTTGTAGAACTGAGAATAAAAGAATAGTGAAAAAAATCACGACAAATTTTAGTAAGAATTCAAATACAGCAAATCTCAAAGTTTTATTCTATATTTTCCTGGTTTTGAAGGAATATATACCTGGAATGGGCAACACACTGTGAATGTAAATAACTGTTCATAAGCTGTTATGCATGCACCTGGACCATATTCATTTATAAATCCTAATTCTAGATTTCAATACATTTCTAATAGGTTTTAGCTTATCATTATTTCTGATTCTTTTACCACTTGCAACAAAAATGCAATGTTTGAAGAATTTTTTGAAATCTTTTAAAGCTCATAATTTTGTAAAAGAGAAGACAGCCATCTTCTTTGCTTCATAACTGCAAAACATTTTTGCACTTACGTTTATAAATACAATTAGAATAATCAATCAAATGAGTATTTTTATTTTATATCATCTATTTTCTTTCAATCTCCTGCCTTCAGTACCTATCCACCAGCAAACAGTATCAAGTAAATTTTAGCACACAAATATCATAAAAGAATACTCTCAGACGTCCTTTTAGCAAAACAGGATGGTCTCATTTCTTGTCACTAAGTATTGCATGCTGTGTGTTTCCTTTGGAATAACCAACTGGATAAGGATACTACATTTCATTTTGCCCTCACAAATAAATTACTCACACACTAATTCTTGAGTTGGAGACAGTGCACCTAGGATATTATTATCTGCACACGCATAATCTGAGATTTTGTTTACACAAGAAATTTCACCACCATCATTAGTATCTAGAGCACTACTATCTTTTCCTTCACATTCATCTTTTGAATAACCTAGTAACAATGAAATGTCTTCCGTCACTTTTTTTCTCTTTGCTATTATGGGTGAGAAATGAAAAATTCTGAGTTCTCAACTGTGTTCGCTCAAAGTTAGAAGCAAAATACAAGAGTGGCATCTCCAGTCTTCTTATATACCTTCTTGAAAGATGATGTAACTCTTCAGAAAATACAATGAGAAAAATGAAGAATGATGTGACAGTGATTTCTATCTCATTTTTGCATCATCATTCTCCAGCTTCCTTCTTATTTTAGACTTTTTTTTTTTTTTTTTTTTTTTTTTCAGTACGCGGGCCTCTCACTGCTGTGGCCTCCCCCATTGCGGAGCACAGGCTCCGGATGCGCAGGCTCAGTGGCCATGGCTCACGGGCCCAGCCGCTCCGCGGCATGTGGGATCTTCCCAGACCGGGGCACGAACCCGTGTCCCCTGCATCGGCAGGCGGACTCTCAACGACTGCGCCACCAGGGAAGCCCTTATTTTAGACTTTTACAGCATACTGGGAAAAATCGATAAACAGTGATGATATCATTCCTAGCATGATGAAATAGTAAAGCATTACAGACATAAGCAAGATAAAAATCATTAAAGATCCCAAAATGCATCATTGATTTATAAAAGGGTCCAATGGACCCATCTGGTAAATGCAAGACAGAATAAATTTTATTCTCCTTTAAAAAAAAAAGGTAAATTGTCTCTTTGTTCTTTGGAAGACCTTTAAAGAACTCAAAGCTGAAATTAGGTCCAGTGAACCCTGATGGTATGGAATACTGAAGATTACGGATCATTTCTTGTCAGAACTTCAGCATTCTTTGGAAGGTGCTGAATAATAAGTTAGCTGTTCTCCACTACTGAACATTTAGACTGTCTAGATTTTCACTGTTATGAACAATGCTCCAATGAACACCCATATATATGTGTGCATGTGCATATTTCCAAGTGTTTCTCTAAGCCAGAGGAAATTCCTGAAGCAGAATTTCCAAATCATAGGGTATGCATATTTTTTAACAGATGAGATACCTGTATCAATTTGCACTCCCACCAGCAGGATATGAAAGGTGACTTTTCATACCCTTATCTAAACTTGGTATTATCAAACTTTCTAATTTTTAACAGTGTGACCTCATTGCTTTAATTTGCAATCACTGATTCCTAAGGTTGAACATCTTTTCATCAATTTCTTGGCCACTTGCTGGTCTTTTTCATCTTAACATCCTATCAATGACCTCCTCAAGTGCTTAGACTCAGAACTTTCACATATATGCACATTTCTGAACTTACTCAAAACACCAAGAAACACTACTTTCCTAAATAAACACTTAAATTTTTCTTAAATATATCTGGCTAACAAAACCCCAAGAATGTACACTCACATGTCTCAAAGAAAGTCACTAAAGTATCTTCTGAGTAAACAATTTGAAATCATCCTTTGGAACAGGATATTTAAAATTACAAGAAAAGGACGGTTTTTGAATTTTAGGGTATAATTTTAAAATACAATTTTTACCTAAATGGGTTACAAATCTACTGTAAAAGAAAAAAGATGAAACCAACTGTAAGTGATATCAGTTTTAAAGTAAAATTCTAAGTGCTCTGCCAAGTGAAATCAACATATATTCATGACATTGATATGATTTCCCAGGAAGGTTTTCACTTTAGAATAAAAATTTGAGTGATTTTTTCTGCTCTAAAATCTATACTACTTATTCTGTTACTATCAAAATTACATAATGACAAAACACTTCCTGGTATAGTAAGAAGCAAATGAGTATTCAGAGAACTGAGATGATATACTAGGACAGGACAGCTACAGCAAGAAAGATATGAAAATCATGTTGAGGGCATTTTGTGGCACTGAACAAAAAGAACTGAGAAAATCTGGATTCTGCCTGAAAAGAATGAAACTTGAACAAATTTACTTATTTTATATTTTTAAAATTGCATCATTCTCCTTTAAATGCCCCAGAGAAACAAGACATAATCCATATTAATAAAACAATATAATGTCCAGAATACGAATTGGATAGAAAGACCTAGAATAAGAACTTCTGCATAAAGATTTAGACTCTAGTGAATAAAGTGTCCTAATAGCATTTAGAAAGAAGAGACTGTAATTATGAAGCCAAATAATCAATTTTAACTGCAATAACTCAGATGCACTGAAATCTTTAAACAAGTTGGAAATCTAAGGAAAAAAAAGTATAAACTTCAGATACTTAAGTACTAGTTTAAAAGGTATTTTAGATAAATGTTTCCTATTTCATGGCTATTTACACTCAATTTTATGGCTGCTAAAAAAAGAGACTGAGTATATTACTTAAAGGTTATGGTGTGATTTTTCATTTAAATTTTGCAGGTGGATTTTTCTTAATATAAAATATATAGTATCCAATTTGAATAGTATTTTAGCATGCAACATTTCCTGAAATTGTCCTCCTGATAGAAGAGGTGGTTTGGAACAATCCTACTGAGGACAAGTAAGAGGTTGGATAAAGTACAGAAAACAGCTACTTGAAGGCTCCTGACAACTAACAGGACAGCAAGGAATTACCAGGGAAGGATCTGGGGTAGAACAGAGGGTCAGGGAGACTGTTTGCCAATTACTGAGGGAACGGCTGACACTGAGCACTATGGACAGCTTTAATCTGGACTGAGACACCAAAAGGCTGCGCATCAGGCATAAGAGTGCATATGAAGTGAGAAATGCAGATTCTGAATCTTTGAACCTTTGAATCTTTGAGCCTTTGAATCTCTGAATCACCTCAAGCCCTGATAAGGACTAAGTGATGCCAGAACGTTTGTGTATTGAGATGTGACTCTTTCAGAAGAAATATAACATCAAATTATTTCTACAAATGATTTTGCAAATACAATGCCTAGAAGATAATCAAAATAACCAGGCATTCAAGGAGATACATGAATGAAAATGAACAGAAACAACAGACAATAGAAACAGGCCCACAAGGACTACAGATATTCGAATCATCAGACACAGACTTTAAGATAACTATGCTTACCATATTCAAAGAGACAGACAAGATTGCAAACTGACAGAAAACGAAAAATTATTTAAAAAAATAAATTATTATAGGTATGAAACATACTAAAAACCCTTAAGCTCAGATATTTTTTAAAGACAAAAAAGTTATATAATACTTAATTCTTTCTGATTTTTGAATAAACATCTGTGAGTAACAATTGCTGTTTATTAAGTGTTTATCATCTACCTGGTCCTGCTTAGAAGTTTCATAATGTCTTTATCACATTTAATTTGTACAACATTTCTAAGAGGCGGGTATTATTTTGTCAATGCAGAAATTGAGGATCAGACAGGTTACAAAACTTGTTTAAGGTCAGCTGTCAAAAACCAGGCTGGTATTCAAAACTATGCCCCTAAGAGGTGATTAGGGCATAAGGGCAGAACCCTCAAGAATGGGCTAGTACTCTTATAAAAGAGACCCCAGAGAGCCCCCGATAGGGCAATGCCCACAGGAGTCACAGAGAGCCACCAGTGCAAAATTCTGGTCTGGGGCAGCTGCCAGAGTGAGCTCAGGCAAAGAGCACCAGCAGAAGTGGGGCCACCAAAGAGACCTACCTCATGGGCAGGGCCCAGGCACAGAGCCACTGTAGGAGCTGGGTGGCCTGGAGCCCTAGGGGCCCAACCTTTGCCAAGCAAATCTATGGGAACAGGACTGCCACCCCAGTGGGTCGGGAAAGCAGGACCCTTGTGCCCCAGTGGGCCTAGAGGGTAGAGCACTGAGTCAAAGATTTAGCTGAAGCTTAAGATTTGGACTCAAGGAAGAGCAACTGAGTGCAATTTGCCTCAAAATGAATCACACCTTAACTCTCCCCCATATCTGATTTAGATGATATTTAAATGAGACTTTTATAATTATAAAGTTAAACATATCATAAAGTATTCCAGTGAATGCCAACAAATGAAAGGATTGCTCCTTTACGAAAATGTCACCCACAGAAACCTAAAAATTGAAATATGTAACATTCCCCTCTAGTTATAGTGAATATCTGCTTTCATTGCACTCAATGGTATAGCAAGAAAGGAATTTCTTAATTTTAAATCAAGCTATATGTGTATGACATTCAGCTTTACCAAGAGTTCAACATATTTGAGTAATTTTAATACCTTACAATAAAAACACTAAAATTAATTGAATAATTCTATCTGTTCTAAAGCGCTGGAAAAGGGGAGAAATTAAAAAAAACACATTACCTGCAGTAATCTCCTTGCTTAGCGACCTTGGCCAGGGAGAAAATGCAGTCAACAGTTGCTAGGTGATGTACTGCTTTACACAAGGAGTGATAATGTTCACTGAAATTCCTACAGAAACAACAACAACAAAAAGGTGAGCAAATTGATTTCTTAGACCTGTAAAAGCTGCACAATAAGTAATCACTTTGTTAGCTAAGATGAGCATAAACAAAATAACCAGGCATACCTAGCAGTTAAGAAAGGTGGAAATTACAGTGAATTACTTTTCTGTTTAATAACTTGATTACTGAGGCTTTTTTGTTTCACTTGGAAAGAAATATATATATTTAAAATAGTTTCTATACAAAAGATGTCTACTCTTAATACCTTATTGCACATTTCATCTGACCATGACACTTCAACTCAGACCTAATGAACACTAATGTAGTGATCATTTTCATTTAGCTTAAATAATGTCATGAACTACCCAAATGGGTCAGCCTCCCTTTGTGCTTCTCCTTCACAGCATCATCCAAACTAGGAATAACAGTTTTATTATCTTTCTCTTACACTGACTGGAAACTTCTCGATGGTAGAGCCCAAATCCATCTGATTTACTTATTTAACATCTAGCCCATAGAGTTGACACTGTAATAAATTTCATTGAAGGCAAGCAAAAAGAAAGGTACTTTTTTTCAGTAACCTTCAGTTGTCTTATTAATAATTCATATAGAAATTAAATCTTAGACTTGTTTTTCGAAAGGTCTGCCACTGACTCAAATCTTTGGCCAATCAAGTAGCTGGTGATCTAAAAGCTTAAAAGACTTTACTGAAAGACTTATTCAAGAAAAAATATAGGAATGTATCCAGGGGGTTTCATTCTCTTTGTTGTTGTTTTTTTTTTTCGCTTAGATTATCCCATTATCTCTTGCCACAGGAGTCCCTTATACCCTTTTAAAGAAGATCCCCCCAAAAGTGATGACTGTTAGGCTGAATGCTTCTCTTAAAAAATATTTCTGTATTGTACTGTGGGTTTCAGAAACTTAGAGATTTAGTCTGTTTGCTTCTTAAATCCAAAGGTTTTTAGAGTGCTTCCTAGCTTGAAAACGACATCCAGATTAAGCTACTGTGTGATTAGTTATTACTATAATACTGTATTGATTTTTTAGAATCTGTAATTTCTGATTTTTTATTAATATTAGACTAATCTATTCCATATAAATGACTTTTTCAGATACTAGAAACAACACGTTAAATATCCAGTTTTATTTCTGCATTAACTTTGTGAATTGAAAAATTTGTGAACTGAAAAATATATTTTTACCTTACAGTATATTTTAAACTACTTTGAGTAGACGGAGCATAATGAATACAGTTTACCTATTTCTCCCTGAATTAAAGTTAATCAAAACAAACAACATGAATCCTACTAACAGTATTAAAAGTCTGTGCAAAATCCCGAACACAAAGGAGACTGGGCCCTGCCATCAGACAGGAGCACCAAGTTGTCACCTTAAAAATGACTCTTGGGCTTCCCTGGTGGCGCAGTGGTTGAGAGTCTACCTGCCAATGCAGGGGACGCGGGTTCGTGCCCTGGTCCAGGAAGATCCCACATGCCGTGGAGCGGCTGGGCCGGTGAGCCATGGCTGCTGGGCCTGCGCGTCCGGAGCCTGTGCTCCGCAACGGGAGAGGCCACAGCAGTGAGAGGCCCGCATACCGCAAAAAAAAAAAAAAAGACTCTTACTTTTGAAGATGCCACGTGCTGCACGGATGTAACACCCCTGAGTGGCTGCCCAGTGATCAGGCCTTGTCATTTCTGGTCTGGCTTCAATTTTAGATCTGACCACTCATCTATCCCTTGGACTGTGGCTGACTCTGTTCCTAATTCTAATTACTGACCCATCTGGTCTTCCTATCCTGGCACTCTCTCTTTTGCCAGAGAGCAGCCACATTTGATGTTTCTGCTCTTGCCTCTCTGGATCTGAGTGTCAAAGCACCTGTGGCACTTAAAAAAAAAAAAAAAAAAAGCAGCCAATTTTTTCCTACTCTCACTCCATCGTTCTCAAGTCCTGTCCAGGCTACTAAAACCCTAATTTGCCACTACCCAACAGCCTTAGGTTAGGTTGAGGGTAACTGTCCCTGATGATCTTCTAACTTCCAGGATTGAAATGAGTAACATAACTCTCAGTTAGTACCATTTCAGTTTAACAACAAAAAAGGCAGCAGAGAGAAGGTAATTATTTTGATATGGATGACAATGTTCTTTTTCATGTCAACTGTATAAACAAGGAATGTGAAAAAAATTTTAACTATCATAACATCACCATCATAACTTCATAATTCTTAAGAAGCCTTGTTTGACTTCTCGGTCTTTGTCTATTTGCTACACTTCGCCAAATTTCAAAGAGATCATTCATACTTAGAAAACTGACAAGCTGAAAAATGGGCAGTTCAGATAACAATCTGATAGACTGGGTTTATGTCATAACAACGTGCAACTTTATCACTAAGCCACCAAACAACTTCACCTAACCACTGTGATTTAATCTCTGGTCAAAAGATATTGCTGGGTCCATGGGAAGCAGATTAAGACACTTGTGTTCTAAAGCTGTTATGACAGTTTACCATCAGATGTTTACTATCAAATATTGCTCAATGATATCTGAAGTTAATAAAAAAGGAGACTATTTTATTTTTTATTTGCAAATGAATTTCTAAAATAATCAAATGACTGTGTGAGAGGTATTATAATTCAATTTTTAAAGAATCTGCAGTTGAGATTATTCAATATCCACAGCCCATCTTCTAGAACACAAAAGAAGAAACAGTTTTTTGAGAGAGGGTTCTATTCACAGACTTTCTTACAGCCGTGATTTCTTACGATATTTTGATAAAAAGTAATGTGACTAATGGACCACTGTTAGTATCTCAGTAAGAGACAAAAACACTTTGTATAGCTGGTATTCAATCCTCTGGTGTCACGTTCAATGAGGTTAATCATTTCTGAAATGACATTATATTCACACCATCTGGCACCTCAATAAACAGTATGCCATAACAATCAATGCTGTTCTCAAGTTGGGGCTCTAGTTGCAAATGCTGTAGCTAAATTTCAGCCAATACTCTTTTTTAAGATAAAAAAATTTAACAAATTTTTCTCATTTTGAAAGTAATATATGTATATTATAGAAACTTTTGATATCATGTATCTGCAAAGTACATTAAATTTCCAGTAACCTCAACATCCAGAATTAAATCATTTAATATTTGAGATGATACACACCCACCCCCCCCACACACACTTCTCCAAAGATATACAAATGGCCAATAAGCATATTAATCATAATAGCACATATATTTAATCTTTTAAAATACAAAGATTTGTATGCTGTGCATGTAAGTGAATTTACACATACAGAATTAGCATCACATTTTGATACTTTCCATCCTTTTTTCGCTTAGCAATATATCATGAGTATCATATTCTTCTGTGATGTTTTATTTAATGTTAGCTCACACCCAACTACAGCAAAGGTGTGGTACAATGGAAGCAGGATTTTCCTGAGTTAATGGGGTGGAATGGCCCAGCAGAGGGCTGACACAGTGAGGTGAGGTGTGGTGTGAGAAGAGGACAGGAGAGGGAGGGGCAAATCAAAGAGACATTTCAAAGAGAAAAAAGACAAACAGGAGTTTGATAACAGATAAAGAGACAAAAAGAAAGAATCCAGATGCCGCCAAAATCTTTAGCCTGGAAGACCTGAACTTTCTTTATTCTAGAATCGGGACAGGGGGAACATAACCCAGACCTATAAAATCATGTACGGTATGCAGAGAGTGAAGAGGAACAACCTCACCAAATCCCGGGACCCTAGGACATGGCCCTCAAAGTTTGAAAGGGGAAATGTGAGTCCAATTTTCATGTTCCCAGTGATATTACTAAGGGAAAAGTCAGGAAAACTGAGAGACTCAAGGGCCCTAAAAACCCTTAACATGGGTAATTGAAAGTAAATTGGAAAAAGGAATTTCAGACCAAATTTCCATCCCTGAATTCAAGACTCTGAGACAAGAGAACCTCAAAAGATTCCGGATAAGTACACTGGAATTGAGATAGGCTGGGACCTGGGACCCTTTGTTGCAGTGCTGCAATGCTTACACCTGGACAAACCTCTCCTCGAGCAACAAAATACAAAGGAACTATATGGGACTAAAAATAACTGCTCACATGCCCAGGTGGGGCAAATTCTGGACAAAAGATACAAAGAGACCAAAAAACCCAGCTGTTACTTTTGAAGAGCCCCAAGCAAAAGCACGGAGTCAGGAGCAAAAGCAGGGCGCTGCACATGCCCCCAGCTCACAACATCACCTAAGGGGTGGGCAAGCCACCTAAGCCACCCCTCCAACCTGACCCCTGGACAGACCCCTACCCTCACCCCGTATAAGGAACCAGCCTGGCCTCCCTGAGCAAGCAAGGGAACCTGTTGCTTGTTCTCATTCCCCCCTGCTGCAGCAGGGGCCCCAATAAAGCCTTGCTTGAACTTCTTGTCAGGCCTCTGATCAATTTCTATTGATTAAGGAGGCCAAAAACCCTGGTCGGTAACAAAATCTCTTTCTGATCCTATAATTCAAAACTCTGCTGGGCAAGAAGAGATGGTACCAATTTACTACCTTTTAAAAACTCACATATTATCTTTTTTGTTCCTTTTTTTTTCACTTGTCAGATTGGTTAATTTAAATGGAATAAAGCTCCCTGAAGACTTCATTGAATACTGTTCAAGTTTTTAAAGAGAAAGACTAAGAGATTTCTGTTTAGACTGATGCCCATGGATTGACTCATCATGGGCGGGCTCTACAGCCTGATGGTAAGGGGCACACACCCTACCACCAGACACCCTGGGTTGCCTCTGGGCTCCAATCCTTACCCTTGTTGTGAGCAACTTATTTTTCATTTCTGCATCTCACTTTATTCATTTGTAAACTGGGGATGATAATAATATTTCACTAATAGGGCTCTTGTGAGGAATAATGAGCTAACATATATAAAGTGTTTAGATGCGTGGTGGTCTGGAGCCAGCTCCCATGGACTCTTGAAACTCAGCTGTCCACATCTCTTCCCAGTCCAGTCCAGCAGGAGATTGCAATCAGTCCAGGTGGGAGTAGTGACACAACAGAAATCAAACACACACTACTACTCTTCCAGAGAGTTGGCTGTTAACCATTTACCAGCACACCAGCAAATTAAATTAAATATGAGCATGTGACTATTAATAAATCCAGAATGAGACATTCTTTGAGACAAAGGCAAGGACTCTTCGAAAAAAAAAATCTCATAAAAATCCAAAAAGGTAGGGGCCTATTCTAGATTCAAATACACTAAAGAAACATAATAACCAAATGCAACATGTGAAAGTTTTTTAAGTATGGGGGGAGGGGGACTCAGGTATAGAGAACAGACTTGTTGCCAAGGGGGAGGGAGGTGGGGGAAATTTTCAAATTTTCAAATTTACAAATTTTCAAATTAAAAGTTTGGGGGAAAAGGTAAAGGATGTAAAAATATAAGAAAAAAATTAAATGCTGATAATAAAAACAAAATAACTGACCCATACTTGTCCAACTCTGAAAATGTTAAGCCTTTATATAAGAAAAGTAAACAAAGTCCAAGGTAGAATTTCAAAGTGACGCTACTAAACATCCTTAGCAACAAAATGTTAGTTCAGTAACAATAAAGTATATTTGGTTTCTTACTAAAGACTAAAATGAGCTTACATTTCAATGGATTCAAAATAAAATCAGAGAACACATGTACTCAACTATTTTATGGCAGGTCACAAGCAGTAATCTCTACTTTTCTTTCTGATGGAAAGATTTTCCGGTCTATTTCTCATAGCAAAAAGTCAGATTATATTTTTCATTGTAAACTCACTCTAGAAAATCAAGCCATTCAGCACTGCAGTCAAGGACTAGCTGCTCCCGGAGCTGATTCAGATGTCTGTAATTTTCTACAATAAAAGGAGAGTGAAAGCGGCTCACAGCTTTTGTGCTGGAAGAGAAGAAAAAACATAAATAGGAAATCAAGGTTACTAAGAAATCAGTAATGCCATCACTTCAGAAAATTAAAGTACTTATTTATTATTCTCTGATGAACGTTGAAAGTAAATAGCTGTAAATACAGAACATTCTTCAATTATGATCCTGAACTTTACTGACTCCAAAGATCTTTGTTGTAAATAAAATACTTGAAGTTCACAGGACTTTGTTCAGGAAGCTTTTAAAATTCATTTCAAGTTATATCCATATGGCAAAGTCAAAGTTTAGAATTTCTGTTTCATAACAGCTTTTTTCTTTAAATTATACTAAATGAAAATGCTTGCTTTATTAAAAAAAGATCAGATACAAATATAACAAAGGAAGTCCTAACAAAGCAGGGAGTTGGACATATTGGTGAGGGTGGTATTATTTTTTATATTTTATTTATTTATTTATTTATTTGCGGTATGCGGGCCTCTCACTGTTGTGGCCTCTCCCGTTGCGGAGCACAGGCTCTGGACGCGCAGGCTCAGCAGCCATGGCTCACGGGCCCAGCCGCTCCACGGCATGTGGGATCTTCCTGGACCGGGGCACGAACCCGTGTCCCCTGCAGCAGCAGGCGGACTCTCAACCACTGCGCCACCAGGGAAGCCCTATTTTTTATATTTTATACTTTTTTGTATGATTAAAGTATTTCAGTGAAAAAAAAGCATTACAAAGAACAGTAATGTATTAATTCAGGAGGCAGTCAAAGAAGAGTTCTTCATGATCTAACTATAGATTCACAGTGACCCTGGATGGGAAGAAATATCATGTACTCCTCTTTTGGGCTTGCATATAATCTCTGCTTCTTCCTCAAGAAGCTGCAGAACACAATGGGGAATGCTATGGGTCCCCAGTCAGAGAATCCAGACGAAGGCTTCAACTCTGTCACTTACTTGCTAGTTATGTGACTTTGGGCCAATAAAACTGACTTTCTCTAAACTAAAAACTTTCCTCATCTATCAAATAGGGATAATAATAATATCTACCTTATAGGTACTGTTGAGAGGATCAGATAGTGCTTAGCAGAGTACCTATGTCATTAGTACTCAATGTTAGGAGTTCCATGGTGGTGGTGATTACTGCTATTGATGCTATTACTATGATGGGAACTTTAAGAAGAAAAGGTCAAGATTGAGTGATAGGCAGGTGATGACAGTGTATCCTGATCTTTGTTTACACCCTCACTCCTGTAACATGCTGTCACAATTACCTTTAATTTGGCAAGTTATTGGATTATAAGTGAGCCTTTCACATTAGAAATCTGACTTGATATTCTAACCTATTCAAGGTTCTGACAGCTAAACAACAGATAAAAAATAACAGTGAAACTTCCCCCAAACCATCTTATTTATTCATTCAGTTTACATCATTGAAATGTTCAAAAGACGCTGGCACTGATTTATGCCTTGCTTATTGCTTTTAAAGTATGTCATCTAGATTTCTATGCAAACATATTTATCATAGTTCTCTTCTGACAAAACTCATTTAGTGAGACATTTTAGTGATTGTTCTAGATACACTAACATAATTTCTAGTAATTTCTCTTCACAAAGCATATTACCATTCATTAGGTGTAGCACAGGACAAAAATAGATAAAGAATGCCTGCAAAATGAGGAAACATTCCCTAAAGTCAATAATACCCAAAATTCAATTATAGCTTCTGGTAACATAGGAAAAAAAAAAAGGATGGTATTAGAGGTAAAGAAACCCATGACTGTGCCTTCAGGATCCTTTGACAGTGGCCATGGAAAATAAATAGTTTTCTTTTTTAATTAAAATAATAATTAAAATTAATAATCATTCACACATCACGTCAAAATAATGTTAAAATTTCCTTCCATTCTTAACATAGAGTTCCTTCATACCATCACCAGCAACTAGTCCCCTACTACCTTAGGCAAATATAGTATTTTCATCTCAAGTTCATGCAAACATATTAACAGTAGTAATAAATATTTCACAAACGATGCTACTCACAAGAGGAAATACACTTCTCTAAAACCACTTTAAGAGTCCCCTCTTGGGGATTAATGCCTAACCAAGGAGAAAAGGCAGGGTCTCAACGTGGTTCTCTAATTTTGTTTCTGATTAATTATTTTCATCAATTCATGGTATAACTTAAAAAAAAAGAACATGTAAAGAACTATTATAACTATGTGCCATGGAAAGCAAGCTCAGTGAGGCACAAAATGAAATGTCAGCTTCTTAAAAGAAATGTCAGGTATAGCATTCATCAAGAAGTTCAAGCAACCAAATTAATCTTATAATTGAAGGTTCTGCAACTTTCTTTTTCCATGTGTTTAAAATGTTCTCTGAGGAATAAGAATAAAACAGTAGTTCACAAACAAGAAAACAAGTGTACACAAATAAGATACCCTTTGGAAAAAATGTTTTAAAATCCATGATAAAAAGAGTTTAAGATAATTATTTATCTAGTTAAAAGTTCCATAAATAAACTGAAGGGCCAAACTTGCTTTTAATGTCAAGGATGTGGTTATTAACATACCAGAAGCATGCTGGTAAACACATGTCATAATTCCCGTTAATAAGAAAAAACACGTATTTTTAAACTTACCTTCCAACCTTAACCCAATCAGTTGGTATACAAGATACAGCAGAATTCTTTATCTCAATCATAAACTAAAATAAATACAAATAAAGGTTAGATATTTAAATGATTAACCATTATATTTTTAAATCTTTTAAATCTTCCTCAAAATTGTTCTATAATAGCAGAAAATAAATGTAATGATTGTAATTCAAAAAAAGAACTGTGCTATAATAGTCTAGCAAATATTAATCTAAACATTCAAAATAAATCCAGTATTGTTATTGGGAGAGTGCATATATGTCTGTACAACCAAATATTACTAATTAGGGTTTCAATACTTGGGATAAAGTACAATTTGTATTCAGCAAAAAGGTTGTAATAAAGGATATAACTTGGAGCTTTAATGTTTGTAACACTGTTATGTTCATACTACGAATGGTGATTTTTCTTTAATGACCTTTTTCATTTATTACTACCCACTTATCTTAAGAATTCTATTACTCAGTAATAAGATTAAATTTCTAAGTACATAAAATTTTAAAATATTTGATTATTAGATGTTATATCAGTTTGAGATATGGTCAGTCCCTAATTCTGAACAGAAGAGGATTCATCGTAACAGTTTTTATCCAAGAAACCTAAGTCCTCTAAAAGTATCCTCAGACAAAGCACGTAACTTCCTCAGCAATTAAGGGAGGAAGGGATTTCTTCACGAGTGTCTTCTTTAAGTTTTCATTTATATGAACCATATCTTTATAGATCCAACTGTACTCTACAAGCTTTTCTGAAATCATCCAGGAAGTAAATGAAATCACTACTTCAATCACACCTTCCATTTTTAGCACTAGTTATATAGCATCTCTTCTTCCTGTTCAATTTCCTGTATTATTGCAATGAAATTTAATGTTTTATTTAAATAAATAAACAAATAAAAAATACACTTATTTTGTATGGGATGGGACTCAGAAGCTCTGCGGCAGCCACTAATTTTGAGATGGCTACAGGAACTTTGTCACATGTTTTACAACATTTCAGGTATTTATAATATGCATATTATTAATAGTATCAGCCTGGGACTTCCCTGGTGGTCCAGTGGTGGAGAGTCTGACTTCTAATGCAGGGGATGCAGGTTCGATCCCTGGTCAGGGAACTAAGACCCCACATGCCGCTGGGCAACTAAGCCCGTGTGCGACAACTACTGAGCTCGTGTGCTTCAACTAGAGCCCGCGTGCTGCAAACTACAGAGCCCATGCACTCTGGAGCCCGCATAACACAACCAGAGAGAGAAAACCCACGCTCCAAAACTAGAGAAAAACCCACGCACCACAACAAAGAGCCTGCATGCTGCAACTAAGACCCGACGCAGCCAAAAAAAAAAAAAGTATCAGCCTGGCTTTTGAGTTTACTTTTCTATTAATAGAAACATTGTAGCTTTTACATTAATTATAATAGGAATTAATGATTAATTTTAAGAATTTTCATCCTTAGCAAAGATTTTGTAACTAATGCTGTCCTCTTTTATAGAGGGAATTAATACAATTTCAAATCTGATATATCCAGTTAAAGAGTTAAGAGTGAAGAGTCTTTAAAAGTCCCCTTTGGCTAAAAGAAAAGTAACTAAGGGGGCTTCCCTGGTGGCACAGTGGTTGAGAATCTGCCTGCTAAGGCAGGGGGCATGGGTTCGAGCCCTGGTCTGGGAGGATCCCACATGCCGTGGAGCAAATAGGCCCGTGAGCCACAACTACGGAGCCTGCGCATCTGGAGCCTGTGCTCCGCAACTAGAGAGGCCGTGATAGTGAGAGGCCCGCGCACCGCAATGAAGAGTGGCCCCCGCTTGCCACAACTAGAGAAAGCCCTCGCACAGAAACGAAGACCCAACACAGCCAAAATAAATAAATAAATCAAATACTTTGCAACAACTTTCAGATTACCTTATAAAAAAAAAAAGTAACTAAGGACAAAAATTCACAAAATAAATATCACTGATGAGAAATCACTCTAAGAGTAGGCTAAAAAATTCTGCTTAAATATTATTTTGAAATGTTCTATGAGAAAACATATTGGTCTTTTTAAAAAATAATTGTGGGAGGAGCTATGTCAAAGGCAAACAGCAAAATTCAGGACCACATTAGATCACTAATATTTGGGAAGGACCTGTGTAACACAGAGCTCCATAGGAATTACTGCCTAAGGATGGTGGAAATTTTGAAAAGAAGCTACAACTGCCTCAGTGAGGTCTCTGGGCAGCCAGCTAGGATAGTGTACTTAAGTTATTCACCATAACTCTGCAGCATGGCAGCTCTGGATTCAGATCCATGCCTTATACTCATTACCAACTGCCACTGGTCAGTGGCAAACTGCTCCCTTTGGAGCACCTTGGGAATAGTTTGGACCATAACTGTTCAATCTGTAAGTATCCAGGGTCTATTCTAAGGACCACAGTTCCTCAAGCAAGCCATTTATAGAGCCAACACAGGATGGAAAACAGAGTGAGAATCAGGAAAGCTACGTGGACCTCCTGCTTGTTAAACCCCTGGGGTCACTTCCTCAGGTGCTGGTCCTGTGTGTCATCTTCTTTTCAGCCTGTGTTTCTCCTCAGAGTTGTCATCAACTAGAAAGTTTTTTTTCTGTTCTACACTAGCTATGGAATAGGAAATTTTCTATTTCATGAACGTTCTAAGAATGAGAAGACAGGCCTTTTGTTTAGAGACTTTATTGTTAAAGAAAAGGAAACTAACAAAAATTGGAAATTAACATATATTTCAGAAATCTTAGAGAGTTCTCATAGCAACTTCCCTTACTCTATAGTTCATGACTGTGTTTCTTAGGTGTTGATGCTAGAAGTCTGTCCAGATTCATTGTAACAATCCCTCATATTCTTCTGCTGGGATCCAGTTCTGTCCTGGTTAAATGTCAGATATTGTTACTCAACTTACAGCCCGTAGAATCACTGGACTGGCATCATTGTTAACTTTGCTGAAATTCTTATCGCACTCCAGAAACTGCTCTCTGTTTTCTCCAAGGCCACACTTCACCCATTCCTATTCTCCCCACTGTCTTTCCCACTATGTCTTAGGAATTTGCAAATATTTTTTATTTAGATGTAAAATATAACAGAGATTACTTTCCACATCTTAAACATGTTAAGCAGATATTTGGATACGCTGCATGCTGTGAATTAATAAAATTTTTTCTAAAGATTTTCCACTAATATTTCTTTCCTTTTCCTTAAGAAAACTACTAATCAATACTGCCTCAAGTCTAAATATCCCCCCATGCCTACTCCATATCTGATTCAAGGTTAAGAGACAATTCTCTCCACACATAAAACATGAAAGAGGCCGCCACAGAAGCAATGAACTAACTATGTAAAGCTATGTAAATTTCTGCTTTCATTATTTTCTTTCCAGGATTTTCTTTCTTTCACTATTTTCTAAACCAATACTTTCAGAGTCAGACACAATAATTCACCATAGTCAATAAGGCTTAGTATTCTAATGAGTACATAAAAACTGGGAACAAAGGTGAAAAAAATGAATGGTGCCAAAAGTAACACTGACTTGACAGTCTATCTATTTTTACTAATATTAACAAGATCCATGTACCACATAGGGCTGCTATAACAGGTTTTTAAAAATATATTACAAAGTTAAATGTATGGAAATAAAATTTCAGACAGAACCGAAGGGTATAAAATAAGAAGCACATATATATAAAACAAGGGTTTTCCTTCTTTCCTCCTTCACTTCTCAGAGGTAATCATATTTGATGGAGTCTGTTCTTATTCCTTTGAGTATCTCTACATTTGCTTATAACTTCAGTACAAATATTTAAACAGAATTTGATTATAACAATGCTATTTAGAATTCATTTGGTGTTTGAATGAACAGAATCACTAATTCCCAAAAAATGTTATAAAAGTGATTCTGTATTGATGTACTACTAAGATTCTACAGGTTAAAAAAAAAAACCAACAAGAATCCATCCTATTGTTAAAAACTAAGAAATGTCTTGCCTCAAACTTATCAACTTAACTTAGTAAAGGTTAAAAATAATAATTTACCTTCCTTGTTAATCCTTTGTAATCCAAATACTTAATCTCCATGCTGCGCTTTTTCTTAAATTCAATGCTATACTGACACAAAATAACTAATCTACTATCCCTTATGAATTCCTAATCAGTTTTCCCCATTTTTACTTTAAAACTGCCAAATGAATCCATGGCTGTCTTCCAATGCCTTAAGCTTTATTTAAGTCTGAATAGTATGAGCTCTAAAATGTCTGGATTTTATCAAATAAAATCTATGATGTTGATAATCCTTTGTATTAATATTTGTGAGTTGAGTGAAATAACGACATGGTATAAAGATTGGAGGCAGACCTGGGCTGGAAATGAGCTTCTAACTTGGGTAACTTATCTCACTATACTATGCCAAGTCTCAGTTTCCTTTCCTGCAAAACTGGAATAATCCCTTTCTGTGTTGTTACAAGGATTAATAATATATGCAAAGCACTTAGCACCATTCTGAACATTAACATGTGCTTGACAAATGGTAACTATATTACTATTACTATTATTATATGAATAATATGTGCATAGTGCTTTCCGATTAGAAAATACTTTCATGTATTTTAACTCAGTTGGTCTTCACAGTAGTCTCACTACAGAGGTGACTCTTCCATGGTCATGTAGCATGTAAGTGGTAGAACTGGCAGCTTTCCCCACTGTAATACCAGGTAACCACTTTTCTACTAAACATCTTTTATTAAGGTATCAAGCAAATTTGATCATCTCATTTTCAACAAATAGAACAGAACAGTGGCACTGAGATCACTTGTCAGTTTGCAAGGTCATAATTATATAGTGAAACCAAGAGATACAATTAAGTATTTGGTATTTGCCTGTTCAGGGGAGAGTGAGAAGTAAGTATACGTAGGGTGAAGTCATTTTTCTGTTATACAGAGCTCTATGTGGAATGCATTATGAAATGTCTGCCTTAGTATAATATCTTAATTTTGTCTAGAAGACAGGCTGACTTAATCACTGGTCTGTTACATTAATAAACATTTTAATAAAGATTATAATTTACTGTAGAATTTCTTAATTCAAGTAATCAAACAAATCAACACTTTTGGCTAAATAAAGCAGTCCAAATATTTTAAAAACATTTGAAATTATGCTTTTCCCCACTAGAAAAATATTTATTTTTAAAAATTCTGAATAAAATATTCATCCTATAGAAATTATTCACAAATTCCCTAATTTGCTATTTTAACAAAGTAGAATTTTTCAGATTCCCTCAGTTGGAATCTTTATATTTTATTAAGCATAAGATGTAGAAGTAGCAACACCTCAAGACTTAGAATAGGACCGACAGATATAAGTACACTTTAAAAAGCGTACTTATTCCTGGTTCTCATTCAGATACTAATATCAAACTTTAAACAGAAATACACATACCAAAAAACACATTCTAGACAGCACCATAATCTTATGGAAGATCCACTAAATGTAGGTTTTTGCTATAGTTTTGTTTTTCTGTTCTTTTAGCAGCTATACTGCTTCAAAAGGAAGCCCTGCCATTTAATCACTTTGTGATCCAATTAGTGTAGGTTATTCACTACATTAGGTGGTTTGTATCATTTCATCATCTGCAGACCAGGAGTCAAAGACTAACTTCTCTCTCTTGGATTTAGGGTAAATGAAGTCTTGAAAGTTATTATTTACGATAGTCAAGGTTCTCTATAATTTCAATAGATAATATTAAAACACATGTAACATTAAGTTCCATGGTTTTACCGAGACTAAAGTAAATAAGCAAACCAAATACTGTTATTAAAAGAAAATTCTTATCAAAACAAGCTATTACAATGTATTTCCAAGAAACAAAACAGAAAATCTGAAAAAAAAGAAAACAATAATCCTTTCATCTATCCTCAGATTTTTATTTACATTTTAAAATATCCTTTCCAATTGAGGAAAACTAATGTAAAAGAAAAGTATGTTTGATACTACCTCCTGTCCTGATACTGTCACATATTGTGCAGAAGGATTTTTTAGTATTTTTCGTATTTCTTGCAAATGTGTTTGAATCTTGTCAGTAACTTCCTGAATTTCGTCCTTCCTCTTTTTTATTAAAGGGAAGTGAGAAAGGTCTTTGAATAATTCAGTTTTATCCCCAATCCTAAAAAAATGAGAAAATGCAAATACATATATTAAAGCATATTACTTATACCAATTAACAATTATTTTTCAAAACATAATGAAAGACCAAAGGGTGGGAAGTCAGGAGAACAAGATTTTAATTCCAGCTCTTCCACTAAATATTTACGGGTGAGTTTCTTAATTTCTTTGAAGACAGACAAAATTACCCTAACATTATTTTCGTTTTGCAAGTTCATGATTGCCATGGTGAAACCAAGAGATGAAATTCAACATTTGTTGTATATTCAGAAAATAAACACTAATGTAAATACTGTCAAATCTTTTTTCTTATACTTAGAGTTCTTTGTGGGATAAATTGTAAAATGACTACTCCTTAGAGGATAACTTTGCTTCTGCAGTTTCTGAATATAAAGCAGAGGATCTCTGGATATCTAACAAATAAGCACAAGATGCCATCTGCCATCTATTTTTGGATTAATAAACTGCTACTACTTGCTAGGCCTGGACTTTATCTTTTCATCACCTGATACCTGGAGAAGTACCACATTTGTTCTGTGTGACGGAACTGCCTAAACACTAAGTGTTATTTCTAGCTGTAATATAGAGCCTTTAGTATCTGATCACATTTCTAGTTTTACATGCAACTTCTTTCATTACTTCTATAGAAGCTTAAGTATCCACACATCAAATGGCAAATACATTACTTTCACTGCTAGAAAGGAAGAACTAAGGGTCTGCTACTTACTTGGCAGCTTGTTCATTGAGAATCTTTAAGTAATGCTCCACTGGACTGAGGAGTTCAGGAATTTCTGAAATAAATGTCTGGAGCAACTCTGACTGAACATGGGAATTAACAGCAGGTATTAGTGCTTGAAATTCTGACTTCAGGTGGTACAGGGTTTTGACAATCAGGAAGAACTCTTGCGTAGAACACTGAAAATAGAAAT
Source organism: Mesoplodon densirostris (assembly GCF_025265405.1). Lineage (NCBI taxonomy): Eukaryota > Metazoa > Chordata > Mammalia > Artiodactyla > Ziphiidae > Mesoplodon > Mesoplodon densirostris. The sequence goes on along the minus strand of NC_082663.1, from coordinate 65,761,628 downwards.
ATTTTTTCTAAATAGCATAACATATGTGAAAATGAAATTTAGTTTGTGGTCGTTTTAAAGGTAGAATCAGAATAAAAGAAAATTTTAATTTACTGTATAAATTAGTTAATTGAAATAAAGTTTTTGTTGATATGTCCTAAATGTTAATAGTTTAAGTACTTTATAATATTTTCAAGCTATAAAGAAAATAATTTGAGTCAAGGATAGGAAAGCCAATACTTGTTCAGTATTTTATTTTAAAATATGTTGACCATATAACAAAAATACAGTAAACAATGTCGCAAATATAAAGAATAATTCTGAGAAAATATCTGCAAAACATTTAAGAGATAAAGGGCAAAATTCTCTCAAGTATATGAGGTTTTACAAATTGACATGGAAAAGATGAATAATCCAAATAATAGTGGCTAAATGAACAGAATATGAAGCTCATAGAAAAAAATGTCCAATAAGCACATGATTAATGTCACACATAATTAGGATAAGCAAATTAAAATGACAAGATAGCATTTTTCACTCATCAGAATGTCAAAGATTTTGAAGTACAATAATAGCTAAGTAACAGAGTGTGAAAAATGACACTTCTATATACTACTAGTAGAGGCATAACTTTCTTGAAGAGCAATTTGGCATATATTTAAAATAAAAAGTGTATATAGCCTTTGACTAAATAATTCCATTTTAAAGAATTTAACTAAAATTATTTTTCACAAGTAGTAAAAAAATACTGTGTATCTGAATCTTTATAGTAGCACTGTTGGTAATAATATTAAAAAGATGAATAAGAAACAAGTATCCAGCAATTGAGATATTAGGAAAAACTCATTCAATGTGATACTATAAAACAGTTAAAAAAACTTAGACATCTGTAAATACTGATGTGCAGGTTGATATGGAACTCTGTAGTTTCAACATATTAAATATACATAGTATATGTTTACACTATATACCATATATGTATTTACACAGTAAAATTTCATTTGTGATTCTTTAAACTATATATATTATTCTACAGAAATAAAAGTATAAATTGAAAATTTCTGGGAAGTACACATGTAACTTTCTCTAGTTACCTCTGGGTAGTCGATATGCAGGAGGGTGGTAAAGGGAGACTTTTACTCTTTATTTTACACTCCTGTATAGTGTTGTATGTAACTTTGTAACATGAACGTGAATAATTTTTTCAGGGGTGTATAGTTGTTTTACAATGTTGTGTTACTTTCTACTGTACAGTGAATTGGAGTTCCCTGTGCTACATATCAGGCTCTTATTAGTTATCTATTTTATACATATTAGTGTACGTATGTCAAACCCAGTCTTCCAATTCATCCCACCACCACCCCCGCCACTTTCCCCCCTTGGTGTCCATACATTTGTTCTCTATATCTGTGTCTCTATTTCTGCATTGCAAACTCTTTATCTGTACCATTTTTCTAGATTCCACATATATGCGTTAATATACAATATTTATTTTTCTCTTTCTGACTTACTTCACTCTATATGACAGTCTGCAGGTCCATCCACGTCTCTACAAATGACCCAATTTTGTTCCTTTTTCTGGCTGAGTAATATTCCATTGTATATATGTACCACATCTTCTTTATCCATTTGTCTATCGATTGGCGTTTTGGTTGCTTCCATGACCTGGCCATTATAAATAGTGTTGCAATGAACACTGAGGTGCATGTGTCTTTTTGAATTATGGTTTTCTATGGGTATATGCCCAGCAGTAGGACTGTTGGGTCATATGGTAATTCTATTTTTAGTTTTTTAAGGAACCTCCATACTGTTCTCCATAGTGGCTGTATCAATTTACATTCCCACCAACAATGCAGGAGGGTTCCCTTTTCTCCACACCCTCTCCAGCATTTATTGTTTGTAGATTTTCTGATGATGTCGATTCTAACTAGTGTGAGGCATTACCTCATTGTAGCTTTGATTTGCATCTCTAATAATTAGTGATGTTGAGCAGCTTTTCATGTGCCTCTTGGCCATCTGTATGTCTTCTTTGGAGAAATGTCTATTTAGGTCTTCTGCCCATTTTTGGATTCAGTTGTTTATTTTTTTGATGTTGAGCTGCATGAGCTGTTTATATATTTTGGAGATTAATCCTTTGCCCGTTGATTTGTTTGCAAATATTTTCTCCCATTCTGAGGGCTGTCTTTTCATCTTGTTTATAGGTTTGTTTGCTGTGCAAAGACTTTTAAGTTTCATTATATCCCATTTGTTTATTTTTGTTTTTATTTCCATTACTCTGGGAGGTGGGTCAGAAAAGATCCAGCTGTGATTTATGTCAGAGTGTTCTTCCCACGTTTTCCTCCAAGAGTTTTATAGTGTCCGGTCTTACATTTAAGTTTTAATCCATTTTGAGTTTATTTTTGTGTATGGTGTTATGGGAGTGTTCTAATTTCATTGTTTTACATGTAGCTGTCCAGTTTTCCCAGCACCACTTATTGAAGAGACTGTTTTTTTCTCCATTGTATATCCTTGCCTCCTTTGTCAGAGATAAGTTGACCATCGGTGCGTGGGTTTATCTCTGGGCTTTCTATGCAGTTCGATTGATCTATATTTGTTTTTGTGCCAGTATAATATTGTCTTGATTACTGTAGCTTTGTAGTATAGTCTGAAGCCAGGGAGTCTGATTCCTCCAGCTCCGTTTTTTTTCTCAAGATCACTTTGGCTATTCGGGGTCTTTTGTGTTTCCATAGAAATTGTAAGATTTTTTGTTCTACTTCTGTGAAAAATACCATTGGTATTTTGATAGGGATTGCACTGAATCTGTGAATTGCTTTTAGTAGTACACAATATTGATTCTTCCAATCCAAGAACATGATATATCTCTCCACCTGTTTGTGTCATCTTTGATTTCTTTCATCAGTGTTACAGTTTTCTGAATATAGGTCTTTTATCTCCTTAGGTAGGTTTATTCCTAGGTATTTTATTCTTTTTGTTGTAATGGTGAATGGGATTGTTTTCTTAAATTCTCTTTCAAATTTTTCCTTGTTAATATATAGGAATGCAAGAGATTTCTGTGCATTAATTTTATATCCTGCAACTTTACCAAATTCATTGATTAGCTCTAGTAGTTTTCCAGTGGCATCTTTAGGATTTTCTATGTATAGTATCATGTCACCTGAAAACAGTGACAGTTTTACTTCTTCTTTTCTAATTTATATTCCTTTTATTTCTTTTTCTTCTCTGATTGCCATGGGTAGGACTTCCAAAACTAAGTTGAGTAAGAGTAGCGAGAGTGAACATCCTTGTCTTGTTCCTGATCTTAGAGGAAATGCTTTCAGTTTTTCACCATTGAGAATGATGTTTGCTGTGGGTTTGTCATATACGGACTTTATTATGTTGAGGTAGGTTCCCTCAATGCCCACTTTCTGGAGAGTTTTTATCATGTGTATTGAATTTTGTCAAAAGCTTTTTCTGCATCTACTGAGATGATCATATGGTTTTTATTCTTCAATTTGTTAACATTGTGTATCACATTAACTAATTTGCATATACTGAAGAAGGCTTGCATCCCTGGGATCCTTTTAATGTGTTGTTGGATTCTGTCTGCTAGTATTTTATTGAGGATTTTTGCATCCATATTCATCAATGATATTGGTATGTAATTTTCTTTTTTTGGTCATATCTTTGTCTGATTTTGGTATCAGGGTGACGGTGGCCTCATAGAAAGAGTGTGGGAGTGTTCCTTCCTCTGCAATTTTTTGGAAGAGTTTGAGAAGGATGGGTGTTAGCTCGTCTCTAAATGTTTGATAGAATTCACCTGTGAAGCCATCTGGTCCTGGACTTTTGTTTGCTGGAAGATTTTTAATCACAGTTTCAATTTCATTACTTGTGATTGGTCTGTTCATATTTTCTATTTCTTCCTGGTTCACTCTTGGAAGATTATACTTTTCTAAGAATTTGTCCATTTCTTCCAGGTTGTCCATTTTATTGGCATAGAGTTGCTTGTAGTAGTCTCTTAGGATGCTTTGTATTTCTGCGGTATCTGTCTTGACTTCTTTTTCATTTCTAATCTTATAGATTTAGTCCTCTCCCTCTTTTTCTTGATGAGTCGGGCTAAAGGTTTATCAATTTTGTTTATCTTCTCAAAGAACCAATTTTTAGGGCTTCCCTGGTGGTGCAGTGGTGGAGAGTCCGCCTGCCGATGCAGGTGACAAGGGTTTGTGCCCCGGTGCGGGAAGATCCCACATGCCACGGAACAGCTGGGCCTCAGCCATGGCCACTGAGCCTGCACATCCGGAGCCTGTGCTCTGCAACGGGAGAGGCCACAACAGTGAGAGGCCCGCATACCACACACACAAAAAAGAAAAAACCAACTTCTAGTTTTATTGATCTTTGCTATTGTTTTCTTTGTCTCTATTTCATTTATTTCTGCTCTGATCTTTGTGATTTCTTTCCTTCTACTAACTTGAGGTTTTTTTATTCTTCTTTCTCTAGTTCCTTTAGGTGTAAAGTTAGATTTTTTATTTGAAATTTTTCTTGTTTCTTAAGGGAGGATTGTATTGCTACAAACTTCCCCGTTAGAACTGCTTTTGCTGCATCCCATAGGCTTTGGATCGTTATATTTTCGTTGTCATTTCTCTCTAGGTATTTTTTGATTTCCTCTTTGATTTCTTCAGTGATCTCTTTGTTATTTAGTAGCATATTGTTTGGCCTCCATGTGTTTGCATTTTGCATGGTTTTTTACCTGTAGTTTATTTCTAATCTCATTGCGTTGTGGTCAGAAAAGATGCTTGATATGATTTCAATTTTCTTAAATTCACGGAGGCTTGATTTGTGACCCATGATGTGATCTATCCTGAAGAACGTTCCATGTGCACTTGAGAAGAAAGTGTAATCTGCTGTTTCAGATGGGATGTCCTATAAATATCAATTAAATCTATTTGTTCTATTGTGTCATTTAAAGCTTGTATTTCCTTATTAATTTTCTGTCTGGATGATCTGTCCATTGGTGTAAGTGAGGTGTTAAATTCCCCCACTATTACTGTGTTACTGTCAATTTCCTCTTTTATAGCTGTTAGCATTTGCCTTATGTATTGAGGTGCTCCTTTGTTGGGTGCATATATATTTACAATTGTTATGTCTTCTTAGATTGATCCCTTGATCATTATGTAGTGTCCTTCCTTGTCTTGTAACATTGTTAATTTTAAAGTCTATTTTATCTGCATACTGCTACTTCAGGTTTCTTTTTTTTTTTTTTTTTTTTGCGGTACGCAGACCTCTCACTGCTGTGGACTCTCCCGTTGTGGAGCACAGGCTCCGGATGCGCAGGCTCAGCAGCCATGGCTCATGGGCCCAGCCGCTCCGCAGCATGTAGGATCCTCCTGGACCGGGGCATGAACCCGTGTCCCCTGAATCGGCAGGCGGACTCCCAACCACTGCGCCACCAGGGAAGCCCCCAGGTTTCTTTTGATTGTCATTTGCATGGAATATATTTTTCCATCCCCTCACTTTCAGTCTGTATGTGTGCCTAGGTCTGAAGTGGGTGCCTTGTAGACAGCATATATATGGGTCTTGTTTTTCTATCCATTTAGCCCGTCTGTATCTTTCGGTTGGGGCATTTAAATCCATTCACATTTAAGGTAATTATTGACATGTATATTCCCATTATCATTTTCATAATTATTTTGGATTTGTTTTTTAGGTCCTTTTCTTCTCTTGTGTTTCCCGCTTAGAGACGTTCCTTTAGCATTTGTTGTAGAGCTGGTTTGGGGGTTGGTGCTGAATCTCTTAGTTTTTGCTTGTCTGTAAAGCTTTTGATTTCTCCGCTGAATCTGAATGAGCTCCTTGCTGGGTACAGTAATCTTGGTTGTAGGTTCTTCCCTTTCATCATTTTAAATATATCGTACCACTCCCTTCTGGCTTGCAGAGTTTCTGCTGAGAAATCAGCTGTTAACCTTATGGGAGTTCCCTTGTGTGTTATTTGTTGTTTTTCCTTTGTTGCTTTTAATAATTTCTCTTTTTCTTTAATTTTTGTCAATTTGATTACTATGTATGTGTCTCAGTGTGTTTCTCCTTGGCTTTATCCTACCTGGGACTCACTGTGCTTCCTGGACGTGGTTGGCTATTTCCTTTTCCAGTTTAGGGACGTTTTCGACTATAATCTCTTCAAACATTTTCTCGCATCATTTCTCTCTCTCTTCTCCTTCTGGGACCCCTGTAATGCGAATGCTGGTGAATTTAATATTGTCCCAGAGGTCTCTTAGGCTGTCTTCATTTCTTTTCATTCATTTTCCTTTATTCTATTCTGCAGCAGTGAATTCCACCATTCTGTCTTACAGGCCACTTATCCATTCTGCTGCCTCAGTTATTCTGCTACTGATTCCTTCTAGTGCATTTTTCATTTCAGTTATTGTATTGTTCATCTCTGTTTGTTTGTTCTTTAATTCTTCTAGGTGTTTGTTCTTTAATTCTTCTAGGTCTTTGTTAAACATTTCTTGCATCTTCTTGATCTTTGCCTCCATTCTTTTTCCGAGGTCCTGGATCATCTTCACTATCATTATTCTGAATTCTTTTTCAGGAAAGTTGCCTATCTCCACTTCATTTAGTTGTTTTTCTGGGGTTTTATCTTGTTCTCTCATCTGGTACATAGTTCTCTGCCTTTTCATTTTGTCTATCTTTCTGTGATTGTGGTTTTTATTCCGTGGGCTGCAGGACTGTAGTTCTTCTTGCTTCTGCTGTCTGCCCTCTGGTGGATGAGGCTATCTAAGAGGCCTGTGCAAGCTTCCTGATGGGAGGGACTAGTGGGTAGAAATGTGTGTTGCTCTGGTGGGCAGAGCTCAGTAAAACTTTAATCCGCCTGTCTGCTGATGGGTGGGCCTGTGTTCCCTCCCTGTTGATTGTTTGGCCTGAGGTGACCCAGCACTGGAGGCTACAGGCTCTTTGGTGGGGCTAATGGCGGACTCTGGGAGGGCTCATACCAATGAGTACTTCCCAGAACCTCTGCTACCAGTGTCCTTTCCCGGCGGTGAGCCACTCCCCACCTCTGCAGAAGACCCTCCAACACTAGCAGGTAGGTCTGGTTCAATCTCCTGTGGGGTCACTGCTCCTTCCCCCTGGGTCCTGGTGCGCACACTACTTTGTGTGTGCCCTCCAAGAGTGGAGTCTCTGTTGACCCCCAGTCCTGTCGAAGTCCTTCAATCAAATCCCACTGGCCTCTGAAGTCCAGTTCTCTGGGGATTCCTCCTCCCATTGCCAGACCCCAGGTTGGGAAGGCTGACATGGGGCTCAGAATCTTCACTCCAGTGGGTGGACTTCTGTGGTATAATTGTTCTCCAGTTTGTGAATCGCCCACCCAGCAGTAATGGGATTTGATTTTACTGTGATTGCACCCCTCCTACCGTCTCATTGTGCTTTCTCCTTTGTCTTTGGAATGTGGGGTATGTTTTTTGGTGAGTTCCAGTGCCTTTCTGTCGATGACTGTTCAGCAGTTAGTTGTGATTCCGGTGCTCTCACAAGAGGGAGTGAGCACACATCCTTCTACTCCATCTTCGAACGTGAATAATTTTTACTTTTGGAGCTTGGGATAAAGAGTATGGGCTAAACATGCGCATCTAATTTCACTCTGTCTTGAAGCTACAGACCAAGATTGTTTTAAAAGTCATGAAACCTCAAGAATAATTAGGAGAAAAAACAACAGCAACAACCCCTTAGAAGCTACGAAGAAAATGGACTAACAGTAATCGACTTAGAAGCCTCAAGGTATTTGAATCTTAAGCAGCTATGAGAAAAAGTAGGACCCCACTTGAGTTATACCCAGAATCCTAAGACTCAGGAACTGGTGGCACAAAGTGGAAGTGGAAGCTGGGGGTAGGGGAGTTGGGAGGGGAGAAAACAACTGGTTGAAAGTGAATTAAGCAGCAATTAAATCCCTCAATCCCCTATTCCTCTATATGCTACTAAACAACCACAGTTTTCTACCCTACATAAGACTACAGTTGACCCTTGAACAATGTGGAGGTTAGGGGTGTCAACCCTTCACACAGTCAAAAATCTGAATATAACTTTACAGTCAGCCCTGCATATCTGTGTTTCTACATCCATGGATTCAACCAACCATGGATTATGTAGTACTGTAGTACATATTTATTGAAACAAATCTGCTATAAGAGGACCCACACAGTTCAAACCCATGCTGTTCAAGGGTCAACTGTAGTTTTCTTCTCTGGAGAAGGTAAAGGGTGTGTGAAGCAGCTTCAGGAACAGTGAAGGATGAGAGTACCACCAAAAGCAAGGGATTAAAGGAATGAGTACAAACTGAATGCTGAGATTACCAGCTGTCCTCATTGAGCTCCCAGAACATTAGCAGTCAGAAAACTGAAAGAGTCCCTGGGGAATCTCACAAGCCCAAGAGGAAAATTTTAAAGATAGCATATACCAGGAGTTCCCCCAATAAATGGACCATTGAGTTCACGCTACAGTTCACCTTATAATTTGCAAGCCACATTCAACTACACAGACCTTGCTATCAGCATTTTAGTTCCCCACTCTTTAAAAATGATCAGACAGATTAAAAATTCTAACATGAAATCCAAAAACTAAAACAAACAATCAATTAATGGACGAACAAATACTAGAAGAAATAGAGCCTATACAGGTAGAAGAAATCTTCTAAAAAAAAATGTTAACAATATCCTCAGTTAAACAGAGAATACTGAAATAAGAGTATTGAAATAAACAGTGAATCATGAAGTAAGAATGGCATGTTATTTTTTAAAAAAAGAAACATTCAGAGAACAAGAAAACAACCAAAAATTTTTAGAACTTAAACTATCAGAGTAGAAATGAAAAATGCAACAAAAGAGGCAGAAGGTCAACGTGATAAAATTTCCAAGAAGGTAAAGCAAAAGTGTAAAGAGATGGAAACACAAAAGAAAGTTCAATAATCAGTCCAGAAGATTCAATCAACTCAAATAATAGAGCTGCAGAAAGAAAGAAATCATCAAAAAATAATTCAGAGATGTGTTACATATATACAGAGGACTAGTACTAAGCCATAAAAAAAGAATGAAATAATGCCATTTGCAGCAACATGGATGGACTTAGAGATTATCATACTAAGTGAAGGAAGTCAGAAAGAGAAAGACAAATACCATATGATTATCACTTATATGTGGAATCTAAAATATGACACAAATGAACCTATCTATGAAACAGAAACAGACTCACAGACATAGAGAATAGACTTGTGGTTGCCAAGAGGGAGGGGGTTGGGGGAGGGGTGGAGTGGGAGGTTGGGGTTAGCAGATGTAAGCTATTATGTATGGAACGGATAAACAACAAGGTCCTACTGTATAGCACAGAGAACTATATTCAATATCCTGTTATAAACCATAATGGAAAAGAATATATTAAAAAAAGAATGTGTGTATATGTACATATATACATACATATATATATACATACACACACATATCTGAATCACCTTGTTGTACAGCAGAAATTAACACATTATAAATCAACTATACTTCAATAAAAAAATAATAATTTTGAATTTAGAATTGTACTTCCAAATTTCCCAGAACTTGGTTGCCAGCTTGAAAGGGCCCAATACAATGAATTAAAACAGAACCAAATCATGGCAAATTATCATGAAATTTTAAAACACTGGAGACAGAGAGAATCTTCCGTTTTCAGAAGGTGAGAAAAAAAAGAACAACAACAACAAAAAGTAACACAAAGAATCAGGAACCAGTATGACTTCAGACTGTTTAACAACAATAGTAGAAGAAGACAATGAAGTAACACAAAATTCTAAAGGAAAATAATTTATAGCTTAGGATTTTTATACCCAACCAAACTACCAATCAAATGTGAGAGTAAAAGAAAAAAGACATTTCCAGACAACTAGGTTTCAAAACTTACTTCCAGTGCCCTTTCTCAGGATGCTTCTAGAGAATGTACTCTACTAAAATGAAGGAATAAACCAAGAGGAAGTCATGGAATACAGAAAACAGAAGATTCAATTCAAGGGAAATAAAGGGAATCTAAGAAGATAGCTACTCAACAGGTATAGCAGGGCAACCAGTCCAGGTTGGATCAGGTAGGAAGGCTCAAGAAAATGAAATTAACAGAATATTTGATGAAAATAAATATCTGGAAATGAGAGGACAACATAAGTTTGAGTTAATGATAAGTACACAACATAAATAGTATATATACACATATATATATAAATGGATGAATGCTAAGAACGTATTTAGAAAGATAATAATTAACTACAAGGAATGAAGTAAATTATGCAAAAAGAAAAGAAAGAAAGTTAGGTCCAACTGAACAAAAGCTGAGTTCAAAATGCATCACAGGGCTTCCCTGGTGGCGCAGTGGTTGAGAGTCCGCCTGCCGATGCAGGGGATGCAGGTTCGTGCCCCAGTCCAGGAAGATCCCACATGCTGTGGAACGGCTGGGCCCATGAGCCATGGCCACTGAGCCTGCGTGTCTGGAACCTGTGCTCCACAATGGGAGAGGCCACAGCAGTGAGAGGCCCGCGTACCGCAAAAAAAAAAAAAAAAAAAAAAAAAAAGCATCATAAAGCACCTTTTCTCCAGAAAGGCCATGGCTTTCTGGGAAAGATACATACAGGAAGCTGCACTGTTTGTATAAATGTGCAGCCTAGAATTAATTTACAGCCTAGAATTGACCTAGTCACTTAATAGTACATTCTAATAAAAGAGCAAAAATTAACATTTTCAATAGAATTTCTGAATAATAATGTCTTGTAATTATTGTAATTTGATAAGCAAAAAAGGGGATTGATGGTTCACATTCAGGTATGATATAAAGTTTAAGTCAGCAACAGCAAGGTGAAAACCAGAAGTGCTTGCAATCAAGTCCTAAGTGCCCATGGCAGGTTGCTCTCAAACCTCTTAAGCAAAATGACTCAATGGAGCTGCAAGAAAGCTGAGGATAAGGGTAAAACAGTTGCTCCTGGAGTCTCTCATGTTCAACCCCATTTCTGGCAGCAACCTTCTCTGTGGAAGAGCTTGAGAACACATGCCCAAGTGCAGAGGCAGGTCATCACAGGACTGGAAGAACCCCAGACTAAGCTCCGTACTGAAAACATGGCTTTGGGCTTCTACCAGTCTAGTTATGAAACTATTCTCGCCTACAAAATTCTGGAAACACTCTCCTTTCAACATTTACTAAGTGCTATAGTTCTTTAAATGTATTCACCACCGTTAGCACTTATGTATCATTTTCTTACAAAATAGTTATTGAGCAGTTAATATGAATTCCTATGACTACCACTATTTTCTAAGATTTAAATGTGAAGTCTTACTATCAAAAGAAATGCTTATTTTATTTAAGAGTCGGCCCACTTGGTATCCTCTATTATTATCATCATAAAAATACCTATTTGTGCCTATTCCACGACACTTTCCACACAGCCAGATGGCCTAGGCCTACCACTTCCACAACATCCAAAGCGTGTTCCTTACCATTTTCTGAATTTCACATAATTGGCACAATCTGTACCCAGGATATCACTCACCATTTGGTGCATACAGCAGAAGCTTATTTAGAGTAATCTAATGATAAAGAACAGACATGTGTTTGATGGTAATGTTCCAAGAGCCAGCTAACTAATTTAAAGCAAAAATTTGCTTTAAAGCATTCAGACTTCCTAAAGTTGGTCTGTTACCAAATCATTTCTAATCTTCGCTTTTCAAATCAATCTTTAGGCACATTCTTGTGTAAACACTAAAACAGCAACAAGGAACAGCTTCTGAGTGAGTCACAAGTTCCTTTAGTATAGTTTGAAACTCTAAAAAGTCATTCCTACTCTGCCTGTTGGTTACTTTTAAAAGGATCATATTCCATCATATGTGGAATCTAAAAACAAAAACAAAAACAGAAAACCCGAATTCATAGATACAGAGCACACATTAGTGGTTGCAGGGGGTGGTTGTGTGGGCAAAATGAGTGAAGATGGTCGAAAAGTATTTGTAAGTTGCTAAGAGAGTAGATCTTAAAAGTTCTCATCAAGAGAAAACAAAAAAAACTTTGTAACTATGCAATGGTAAAGGATGTTAACCAGACTTACTGTGGTGATCATTCTGCAATATATATATATATATATATATATATATATATATATATACACACACACACATCGAATCCTTATGTTATATATTGATACCTGAAACTAAAATAACGTTGTTTATCAATTATACCTCAATTTAAAAAAGAACTAGATTCTGACATTTACCAGAGTTTTAAAACTTTTATAAGTACATAAACTTTATGAAATGCAAATATTAAAGTACAGTTTAAAGAGAGGCAGGAAGGCATAACAGAAATCACAGCATCCATTTTGATGCCGTGGATACTTTGATTCAGCTCTTCTGATTAGCAATTGATAATTTTTTCAGCTTTGCTCCTATTTTCTTTTGAGAAAAACAAAAACCTCTAACATCTGTCAGTGAATCCTTTCAAGTAGTGAAGGCAATGTGTTTGGAGATCTGTTGCTTGACGAACGGTTATAAGCCCTGATTGTCAGCCACTGGGTCAAGGTCGAAAACAAAGTAACAAATGGTTTGACATCCATTCTGTAATCTCAAAAGAGTCAACCATAAGACTCTCAACTACCAGGGCAGCCTCTACTATTGGCAGCAAAACAACAACACAGTGCACCAAGCAATGGTACAACAGATGCCGCCAACCCCATAACCAATGGACACATTTTTTCCCTAGGGATTAGTATTTCCCAATTTCAACTTGTTCTTTCTTTTCAAATGTAGCTGAAGCATATGGAACAGTTACGTAAGTCCTCTTGGGCACTGCAACTATTCTTGGAAGCAGTAGTTATTATTCTAGTAAAACTTTGTGGGGGAAAAGGCCTAAAAAAAGTAAAGACTCATGAAAAATTGGTCACAACTAAAGTTTGGGCACATAAAAAATGTTCTACAATAAAATTATTAAATTGGCAAGGGTTTACATTTGGGCAAAAAATAAAATTTGCTTATGTAGGGACAACCAGGGAAAAAAATGCAATGGTATTCAAAACTGCTACTACATCAAAAATGGTAATGTCCAAAAATGTAAGCCACTAAAACCCAATCAAGGACCCTCATTTAAATATGAATTCTGTCACTTAGTAACAAGTTACTAACCCTCTTCTTAGCATCATCATTTAGTCAAGGTAATGCAAGCTGTTGTAGCATTATATAAAGACAGCAATATACATAATTTCCCACCAGTAAGAAGGTGCTAAACCTTCTCAACATCACCAAATTTTTTTTTTACAAGGAACAAAGAGTCTAATGTATGTGAGTGACTTCTGCAGTAGGTAAGACACTATAAAAAGTTAAACAATTATAAATATAACTGAAAATTTTTAAAAATTTTAGGCATATTTTGAAGATAAAGCAAATTATTTCTCTAACAAACCTCACTTGTTACGGTTATGACAAACTGCAAAGCTTAAGTGATGAAAATCAAAGGAATGCTTTTTATTTACCCTCAATATCCAAACTTGTCTGCATATTAATACCACCACAAATATTTTACTAGCAGATTTCTCCTTTGGTTAAGTCAAATAAGAAGTTGTTCTGAGGTCAAAAGAAATAAGGCACCTCTTTCTAAGCGTAGATGGTCTAAGTAAATTTCCTATTTTGATGATGGCCCATACTTTGAGGTTGAAACAGGAGAACATCCTGTATTATAACAGAAGGGCCTCTATGTATTGCTATAGTAAACAAAAGTGGGCAAACTTTTACTATTTACAATGCAAAAACTGGAATAATCTCAGTTTGTGCAATTAAAATCTCTAAGGATTCTCTCATGTTATCTGCAAGATTTTACAAAATAAAATAAAAATAAAGCTCTGAGATGTTTCCCATTTGCACCTCAAGCTGAAGAACATTATCAGTTTTAAAAGATTCGATTTCTGTCACACTTACTTTTTTGTGATAAATGCTACAGAGTCCTCTTTCAATGTCAGGCAATTTACGTAGATGATTTTCTATCTGGCCAAACACACTGGATTCTGAATGGAGAACTTCAGATACAGCATCAAGTCGAGCATTTATCTCCCTGTGAGAACAGAGTAATGGCAATTATCAGATATGTTAGAAACTCAGACTGCAGACATTTCCCACTCTAATGCCCAGCACTGTGAGAGAGCAGCCACTCAGAAAAGAACAAAGGAGACTCTTCCTCCATACCTCTGGCCCTTCTCTGCCCCTTATCATCGAAATCGAAGAGCAGGTACCAGACAAGGAAAGTCATTAACTAGATGGCTATTCATTAACTAGCCAGCAGAGACTGGCTCCTTACGTTTTCCTTCCTCCAGAGCAAACGCACAGACTACACTTCCCAGCCTCCCCTGCAGTGAGGTATGGCCGTGTACCCAAGTTCTAGCCAGTGAAATGTGGGTAGGAATGATTACGCCACTTTTAGCCCTGGCCCATAAAACCTCCTGTGATCTTTCACATTCACTCTTTCCCCCTTTGCCAACTGGATGTTGAGTCCAGGGCAATTCTGTGAGCCCCTCACCTGCTGACTCCAACAGCATGGGTGTGTGAGTAGAGCAGAAAACCCCCTACTCCCACATCTGCTACCAAATGAACGTTTCATTAGCAAAAAATAAACTTGTATTGTATTTAAACAACTGAGATTGAAAATTTACTTGCTACCATTGCTTGTATTACCTGGCTAATAAAATGGGTCTACAGTGGGCAAATGAATTTCCTACTCTGACTGAAAGGACGGACCATCTCAATCAAAAAGCAATTCTTTCAGCTAACCAACTTTTTTGAGAGAATACTTGGTGGTGGTGGTTGAATTGATCAAGTGTTCGACTGAAATGGGACTAGGCACACTGAGCCTGGGCAAAGACTGGGAGCAGCAATAGAAAGTGCAGAGGATGGGACTTCCCTGGCGGTCCAGTGGTTAAGACTCCACGCTTCCACTGCAGGGGGCACGGGTTTCAATCCCTGGTCAGGGAACTAAGATCCCGCATGCCATACAGGACAGCCAAAAAAACAAAAAGGAAAGTGCAGAGGAAAAACATCAGGAGACATGGGAGGCCAGGGCTGCAGGATTTTATGAATGGCTACACCCAAAGTGATGGGCCACTTGGGGAGAAATGGTGAGACTCTGTCAACTCAACATGGAAACCTGACTAAATGTGTCCTAAATGAGATAAGGCCCATCCAGCACCTATACACGTCAAAGGCCTACACTAGGTATGATGGCCATATGTGAAAAGACTGCAATAAGTAAAAATATCTAGTAGAAAACGGGCCTTTAGTAAATGCTTTTTGGATCAATGAATAAACAAACAAGCAAGCAAATGAAAGAATGAACTGACATTTGGGGGGAAATGGGGCCATTAGCTGTTGAATACACATCTATCAAAGTTCTGTTGATATCATATACACTGATGTGAAGGGCAAACCTTATATCAGAATCCTGACTAGATAACTATTGAGTATTTCACAATTAATTGAGTGCTTTTATCTTTGTTATCCTTATAACTATCCTGTGAAAGTCACGCCTGTTCACAAAACAGGATACTAACTTCAGGTCTCATTTTTCAAAAAAATATTTATTTGGCTACACCGGGTCTTAGTTGCGGCATGCGGGATCTTTAGTTCCCTGACTAGGGATCAAACCCGGGCCCACTGCATTGGGAGCCCAGAGTCTTAACCACTGGACCACCAGGGAAGTCCCCAGGTCTCATTTTTGTTCCATTTTTTCTCTGGCTCATCCTCCGCTATGTAGAACAGGCATTTGGTTTAGCATGACAAAATAGAACAAGCCAGAGCTTTGTAGACACCCAGGCTGATTCTTCCATTCTCAATGGGATGGCCTCTTAAATCTATTCAGTTCTTTCCATGTCTACTGCCACTACCCTAGTCTAAGTAAAAATCATTTCTCACAAAGAGAAATGTTCTACCAAATCAGCCTCCTAACTTTCCACCCCATGCGCACTTCTGTCCCTTTTTCCAATCCATTCTCCACACTGTAGCCCAAGTGGTCTTCCTAGAACCCAAACCTGTTCGTGCCACACCTCTGCCTTAAGCTCATCAATGACCTGCCTTTAATCTTAGATTCAAATCCAGAATCCTTAACTGACCTATAAGACAACTGATCCCTGCTTACCTCGCAAGTCTCGTCTCAGATCACCTGTCACTCTCTTCCTTTCACTCTAAGTTCCAGCTGGACTGAACTTCTCCCAACATCTCGGTCACTCCAAGTTCTCTGACATCAGGGCTTTATCATCTGCTCCTCACTCTGCCTTGAAGACTCCTTTCCCCTTTCCTACTGCCTACCAGCTTCCACTTTGGCAAACTCCTTCTCACCCTTCCTCTGAAAGGGCTTTCTAGACTCACTAGACTATATTTCATCCTTTGCCATCCTTTTCCATACAACCCTCTGTTTTCTTTCCATAGTGGAACTTACAACTGTATTTACTTCTCTACTATCTTTACCACTAGACAGTAAGCTTGGTGAGAATGGGGATCATTTCTTCAGTCCCATAGTTCTGAGATCACGATACGTGCTCAATAAGTAGCTGTTGAATTTGAGTCAACTGAATTTCAAAGACTACATATAAAATAAATCAAGATGAGGTGAAAAAATAAAAAATTAAATTTTCTTTGCGTAAGATTGTTAGGGTAAAACATTGATTTATTTTATCACAACGTTTACCCCAAATGCTATACAAATATAAAGTTTTATTTTAATAACTCACTCCTGCACAAATGAAAGATGACACCAATTGAAACAGACTAAGTTGATGCTGCAGATGGTACGAGGACAGATAAAATAATGCCATCTGTGAATGTATAAAAGACAGCCAGATAGCTACTCCCTCAAAAATTATAAAGGTTGTCTGAAGTATGGAAAGATAAAAGCAAAAGAGGTTAATAAAAACCTAAATCATATTTATGAAGTCTTCCAAAAGACTTTTAAAAAAATACTTTCTTGGAAAATAGAAAGGTAGTAGCTTTTTTTAGCCTTGTGACAGCCCGGACAAAAGCCTGTTCACTATGAATCACTTTCACATTAACCCCAGCCTTCACTTGTTAGGGAGGTAACAGCTCAGAGGTTAAGAATTTGGGCTGAAAACGTAAATGACCTCAGTTCAAATCCAGGCTCTTCCATTTACCAGTAATTTAGACTTGCCCTATTTTCTCCATCTATAAAATGGAAATAATAATGGTCCCTAACTCATAGAGTTGTTACAAGAATTCAATGAAATAACACACATTAAGCACTTAGCACAGTGCCTGGTACATAGTAACTACTCAATACATGTTAGTTGTTACCACCATTATTATTACAGAGATCTTTATTTGGTTATGAAATTTGTTTGGTAGGCATCACAGAGAACAGCTCAGGGGAGGGAGAAACAGCACCCAAAACATAAGCTTGGAAATAACTATGTGTAGACAAGCCTTTAGGCATAGATATGCAAAAAGGTGTTTTGTGCAAAGTGAACAGGAAAGGATTACACAAGGAAGGCTAGTTCTGGTACCTCAAGTGCTACATCTGACTGGTAGTAGTGACCTGAAGTACGGTGCTAAGATTGGTTAGCAGGTACATTGAGAAAGAACGCCATAACCAACTACAGATGTCTAACACGGGCAGGGAGAGGGGGAGACGGGGAGAGGGTGAGGCACTGTTTACCACCACGAATTTCTCATCACTGGGGCAGCTATACTTCCACTTTTATCTCCTATAAGCAGATCAGAATGCAAATCAATAAAAAATGACTTCTAATCAAGTTTTTGAAATAAAATGGTATATCTTAGAACTGTTCTTTAATTAGCAGGTATAAGACTTTCTAAATAACCGTAATAAAATAATAGGTCAGACCACCAGAAGAGAAAACAATTATTTTGGTACAGTCAATGAGAGAGATCAACAAAACAGGAAATAGCACTGTCAATTAAATGAGGATAAAGATATTATTCCAAGATGCCCTGTGGTATTCTACAATTGATCGTACCACATGATACATTCTAAACAAATGAAAAGAGGACACCTGAGTCATTCATTTCATTCCATATGACAAAAAACAATGAATGTGAGGTCCTGGGGATGACAAATATTCTTCTTTACCACCAAAGATCCAACGAGTAAATGTGGGTGTCGCTGGAGTCCTTCACGTTTGAAAATGAACTGAGTGATGACGTTAATATCTGTTGTATGTGGCTGTCACTCAGAAACACAGTGTATCACCTATAGCTACTGCCATAGTAAGGACATGTGATCAGTCTGTACCTGCTGGTTGCTATTTGTGGAGATGCCTCTATAATTCTAACATCAGGTTATTTGGGGAGGAAAGAAATAAACTACTGGGGAGAGGTTTTTTGTTGTTGTTGTTTGTTCTGATTTTTTACTGAAAGGTTAGCTCTAAAGACAGATGATATAAAATGCGTAAATTAAATTCAGACATTAACACATTACTCATGCGATATGGCTAAACCAACGACCTAAACAACTTTCTGGTAGAAACATGAATCACAGGCCTTCTCCTAGGGCCTAACCATCATTATTTGAATCCACCTAGCTTTGCCTTTCACATACACTATTCACTCATTCATTCAATGAACAATTACTGAGTGCTTATAAAGCACCAATTGCAAAAACAGAAGATGGAGAGTGCAAATATCATGCTCAAAACCTTATAGATCATGAAAGAGTTTATTTTATTTATGAAATTACATTCTAAAGAGCTATTCTCAATATTTACTTTGTTGCAAATTGTAAATCACCCAAGTTTTTAAGGATTTTTATTACTCGTGTTCAAATGAGGCAGCATTTTACCAAGAGACAATTCACCCTTTTCAGAATATTAAACAGAACAATTTTCTGACAGCTACCTTCCATTATTGGTTCAGGTCACAAATCTGAGTCTTTGAAAAGAGCATGAATATGATTTCTGTTTTTGATGATAATGGGAATGGGTATTTTCAGACCATCCCTCCCACTGAGGACAATTCAAAAAGCCAAACAAAACATAAAATACGTTCATGAAAGCATCAAAGGACTAACAAAATGTAAGGAAAAACTATACTAAAATCTAAAAGAAAGCAAGAACCCAAAGAAATAATCCAGCAGTCAAAACCACTTTTGCACTAAAAACATATGCCAGAAGAATCTGCTGTAAAAATAAGCTGGCCTCATAGTAAGGGTAAACTTGTAGAGTAGGTGAGCATCATTTGGATGAACTGAAACATGTCAAACACTGAACTTGAATTAAGATGTCCCAGACTGGAAGTATCACTGAGAATCTGGCAGAAGCAAATGAAAATCTTCTTTGGGAAAAGACACCTTCATCTTAGCTCTCGTGTTATTTATTTATTTATTTATTTATATTGGAGTATAGTTGATTTACCATATTGTGTTAGTTTCAGATGTAGAGCAAAGTGTTTCATTTTTTTCAGATTATATTCCATTATAAGTTATTATAAGGTATTGAATATAATTCCCTTTGCTATACAGTTTATCTATTTTTATGTATAGTAGTTTGTATCTGTTAATCTCATACTCCTAATTTGTCCCTCCCTCCCTCCCTCCCCTTCCCCTTTGTTAACCATAAGTTTGTTTTCTATGTTTGTGAGTCTGTTTCTGCTTTATATATAGATTTATTTGTATTATCGTTAGATTCCACATATAAGTGATACCATATAGTATTTGTCTTTCTCTGACTTTCACTAAGTATAATATTCCCTAGGTCCAATCATATTGCTGCAAATGGCATTATTTCACTCTTTTTTATGGCTGAGTAATATTCCATTGCTTATATATATACCACATCTTCTTAAGCCAATTGTCTGATGATGGGCACTTGGGTTGTTTCCATGTCTTGGCTATTGTAAATAGTGCTGCTCTCTCACTTTATTCTTAAAAATAAAATTTCTAAATAATATAACCAGCATTCAAGCATAAAAAGAAATGAGATGGGTAAGAATCAATAGAAACAACAGACAACAGGAAGAGACATAAAAACTACCAAGCTTTGTGGGGTGTGGGGCTGAATGATAAAAAATACTCAATAAATTCAAAAGACATTGTCAAAAGAAAGCAGATGAAGAACAGAACAGGTAGAGAAATTAGAAATCAAATCAGTTATATAATTTCCATTACTTTACAGGTGATCTTTCTTTGCTCTCTTGCTCTCTATAGGATTTTTATCTCTGATTCAGTGTCATGTGTAGTTTCATCATGATTTAGCAAAATGTGGGTTTCTTGTTTGTTTTCAATTGCCCTTTGATTCAACTGTGCTTTCTAAACCTAAGGAGTCACATCTTTCATGAAATATGAGAAACTCTCATCTTCTATCTCTTTGAATATTGTCCCTCTTTTCCTATTCTCATTTTCTTCTACTGGAAATCTGATGAGGATTATGTTAGACTTGATTTGTCTTTCAATCTCTTCTATCTCTGATCACACTGTCTCTCTGTGCTACACTCTAGGTAATTTCTTCAGATATCATCTTGGATTTCAGATATTGCATCTATTCTGGTCTAACCCACCCACAGTTTCTAAAAGTTGTATGTACTTCTTCTTAAAAAATCAGCCTGACCTCTTTTGATGGTATTTTTGTTCTGTGCTTATGTTTTTATTATCTTTTGTGTTTCTTTTAACTTGGTGGTTCAATATTTATCTTTATAATCCCCTTATTTGAAAGTCTTGGGATTCTAAGTCTACTGTTTATAATTTCTGCTGACTCAACTCACGATTACTTGTTTCTCCACGTCTTTTGTAATTACGGTTTATGAGCTTACAGCAGAACTTGCTCTTTGAGATTCCTAGGAGGCCTAGATGAGAGTGTATCCCTTCAGGGAGGACCTGTATTTGCCTTCGCCAGGAACCATAACGCACAATGGGACAATTTTAAATAAATTTCACAACTTAGAAATTGCCAGACCACAGAGATAAAACAAATCAGAATAACAAACCTGAGTGAAGGTGGGCCTGTGGTTAAGAATTCTTGGAAACTTGGCAACTATAGAACAAAGCAGAGACCAGCTAAAGGTTCCTGAATAGACTGCATCCCAAAAGATGCTGGTTAATCCATATGCAATAACAGGGCAGACATTTGGGTAAGAGGCATTTAGGGTCACTTTTTTCTTGGTGGCAGCAGTCCCCTTCTCTGCTCTCGCTCGCATCCACACAGCAAAGGAAAAGAGGCATGGGGTCAACATCAATCAGTCACAGCTCCCAGTTCTGTTTCACCCACCACTCTTCCTTCCCATTTATGAGAAGTAGTGTGTCTCACTGGGCTGAGTAAGAGCAGAGTCACCACAGGTGAACATCTGTTGGCAGGCTCATGGAACATGGGAAACCACAAAGAATAAATAGGGCCTCCTCATGTAGTTAATTACAGGAAGTTCCATAGAGTTAAAATGGCATTTAGCTTTGCTAATATAAACTAAATGTTAAGTGGAGCAAATATATAATATTCTATTACTTTGTCATTTAGGCCAGGGCTATAAATTAGACATACAAATATTAATACTCTAAACATATGGGTTTACCAAAATAAAAGTCATTTAATTATTCAAGAAAATTAACTATTCAAGAAAATTAACTATCACTAAAATGTACTTTAGAAAATTACACAAAAATCTAGTCAAGGACCTATTTCCTAAAACCAACAATTTTCAATTTGCTTAAATATTGGTGTGATTTAAATGCCAATAATAAACTTAGCATGCTTAATTCTCTTAAGCAGTTTTATAAAAATCTAACTTGAATTATAAAAGTATTCTTCATTTGTTCTAATTATGTTATTGAGCAATACAGTGAGTCACAAGCATTTTATTTTAGGTATAAAAGCTTCCATCACTTGCATCTACTTCTCACTAGATTACACCTTGACCAAATTAGATTAGAAACTCCTTGAGAGTAGGAACACTGTCATTGACACTAAATAATACAAAATTAATAATAACTATCTGGGACTTCCCTGGTGGCACAGTGGCTAAGAATCTGCCTGCCAATGCAAGGGACATGGGTTCAATCTCTGGTCCAGGAAGATCCCACATGCCACGGAGCTACTAAGCCCATGCGCCACAACTACTGAGCCTGCACTCTAGAGCCTGCGAGCCACAACTACTGAGCCTGCGTGCCACAACTACTGAAGCCGGTGCGCCCAGAGTCCATGCTCCACAGCAAAAGAAGCCAATGCAGTGAGAAGCTCATGCACCACAACAAAGAGTAGCCTCCGCTCACCACAACTAGGGTAAGCCCGCAAGCAGCAACGAAGACCCAACACAGCCAAAAATAAATAAATGCAAGCAGCAACGAAGACCCAACACAGCCAAAAATAAATAAATAAGTTTAAAATAACTATCTTATACTACTAAGTGTTAATGTGCACTTGGTCAATCGGAACAGAAAGTTGAGCTTCCTAAATTCCCAGGACTTAGTCAAGTTAAAGTATTAAATAAAAGAGAAAGGCTGTGATCCAAGCCCAACCACATACAATGACAGTCCTCAAATGCTAATAGTTGCGTCATTCTGAAAAGGGACTCACACAAAGGCTCTACCTCTTTACCAGTGGTCCTTGAAAATTCTCCTCATGATTCTGACTATAGCTATAGGCAAAAGATAAAATACAGGGAAGTACCAGATTCAGGAGAACTGACCAGGACAGATACTGGACAACTGACATCATGGGCACCCAGCCTCCTTCCTGTAACCACTGGAAGCCCCCCAGCCAGGTCATCTTATGACTGTCTTCCCATCTTTCTAAAACAAGATGTGGTGGAAAACAGATGCTCTCAAGTCTAACATGGGCTTTCCAGAGAGATGGGCTTGGGTTTGAATCTCACTTTCACCTGATTAGGATGGTGGTGAAGGGGTGGTAGAAGTACCATTTAAAAATTTCATGTATATGTGTGTGTGTGTGTGTGTGTGTGTGTGTGTATGTATTATATTCTCTATATTATTTACTTTTAAGAATAAAACATTGCAAACACACATAAAACACTACCCCAGCTGCATTTCTTTCCCTTTCCTCCCTTCCCAGAAGTGACCATTTTCCTGATGTTAGTAAATATCCTTTCCACTTCCTGTTTTTATATTTCTACCACTTATGTCTGAACCCCTAAACAACACAAATGTGTTACAAAGTTCAGATAAATGGTTATTGTGCTCTATGTATTCTTTTTTTTTTTTTTTTTTTTTTTTTTAGTGGTACGTGGGCCTCTCACTGTTGTGGCCTCTCCCGTTGCGGAGCACAGGCTCCGGACACACAGGCTCAGCAGCCATGGCTCACGGGCCCAGCTGCTCCGCGGCATGTGGGATCTTCCCGGACTGGGGCATGAACCCGTGTCCCCTGCGTCGGCAGGCGGACTCTCAACCACTGCGCCACCAGGGAAGCCCTATGTATTCTTTTATAACATTGTTTTTATGAGATTTATCCACATTGAAACATGTAGACTTGAGTCATTCATTTTAACTGCCATATAATATTCTAATGTATGACCAGATAACTATTTTTCCATTCCCCTACTAATAACTAGGTTGCTTACAATTTTTTGGTATCACAAAGCTCACAGCTATCTTCTTGACTGCACAACTGATGCCAGGAACCACATTAATCCTTTATATGTACCATCTTATTTGGTCCTCACAACACCACTATGGGGTAAGTAATGCAATTCCCATTTTACAGGTAAAGAAACTGAGGTGTACAAAAGTTCATAACTTGACCCAAGTGACACAACTGAATGAGGGAATCAGAACTCAAGCTCAAGTGTCTCATTAACTCCAAAACTGTGCTTTCAGACATGGCCCTATGTGCTTTGCTGGATGATCTCGGTTAATGAACCTAAGTGTCAGTTTTTCTCATCTACAAAATAGAAGCAGTAACCAGCTCTGAGGATAGCTGAAAGAACAGAGATAACACAGAAGAAAAATGCAGCACAGTTAGACCCTGGTTTCCCTTTCTGCCATTTTCTTCCCACTCATATGATCCTCTTGAGTTTTCATCTTCTGCTTCCCCCGACATAGAGACTAGTTTACAGAGGAACAGACCTCACCTCTCAAGCCTCAGCACTTCCCTCTTCCCACCTTGGCTACTCTTCTTTCCTCAACTCTTAGATTTGGACGTCTGCTCCTTTCTACCAAAACATTTCCCTTTCTTTTTTAAAAAAAATATGTTTCCTTTTCATCCCTAAAATTAATCTAACATTTTGCATAAATACCTTCACCTGGACAGATACAATCCAGAATGTTTTTCAAAGGTAAGGGAGATGAAAGATTTTTCAGAATACTGTACTATGGGAGCAAAATTGCATAATGTTTGCAATTGACAAAATTCAGTGTTCTTTACAACCTCACTACAGATATTGAATAAATGTGTGATACATTTAAATAATCATCAAAACACTTGTTTCCATTCCAGAGATGTGTACATTTGATCTGCCCATGCCAAGAGGAGGAAAGATACGAAATAATTGAGCCTATCTGTTATGGACTGAACTGTTTCCCCCAAAAAATATATGCTGAAGACCTCTGTACCTCAGAATGTGACCTTACTTGGAAATAGGGTTATTTTAGATGTAATTAGTTAAGATGAGGTCATACTAGAATAGGGTAGGCCCCTAATCCAATTTGACTATATTCTTATTAAAAGAATGCCACATGAAGAGAAATGCACGCAGGGAGAATACTATGTGAACATAAAGGCAGAGATAAAAAGACAACACAGCTCCAAGCCAAGTAACACCAAAGATTGCCAACAAACCACCTGAAGCTAGGAGAGAGACACTGAACAGATTCTCCCTCACAGGCCCACTGACATTTTGACCTTGGACTTCTAGCCTCCAGAACTGTGAGACAAATTTATGCCATTTAAGCCACCCAGTTTGTGGTACTTTTCTTTCGGCGGCCATAGTAAACAAATACCCTGTCTAAATCACCAGTTATGTAATTCAGATTCTACAGGTATGGTCTTTAAGAGCCACATGAAAATCACGTTGACCCCAAATATTTCTAAGCAAATAAATTCTGACTCAGATGTGTTTAGAGTTATGAGCTTGACCTTTTTACATGATACTTAAAACTAGCTATGCCTGAAGTGGATGATAGCCCCTTCCTGTCACCCAGCCTGGCTTCCTTACTAAATCACATGACTTTCTCTGATCAACTTCTATCTATTTTAATTCCACTAGGGGTTTGACAAGAATGCAAGATGTCGCCACACCATTTCTTCCACTGTTAAGTACAATGTTTTCATACCTGAACAAGCAATTATTCCACTAAAAGAGAAGAAATGATTTCTCAGAACCAATTCTGTGGCACTAAAACAAGGAATCACAAGAAAGAAAACTGCTTCTAAGGTTCTTTTAAAATCAAGAAGTTTTTCTCCGAAAAATAAACTTCCCTTATATAGGTTTGCCTTTATTTTCAAAGCCTACTGAGAACCCTAAGATTTTCAAATGGATTCATTTGTTCATAATTTCTTAATCATCTGTTATATTCAAAGTACTATGAGCTGCCAGTGTATTGTGTTTGGGGTGGAGTAGTAAGAAACAGGACATAATTGAGAGGAGATAACTTTCTATAGCGGGAGGAAGGAGAAGAAGGAGGACTTCTCAAAGGAGGAGTCTGAGTTAGGACTTTAATGAGTCATTCTTTTCATTATCCATTCAATAAATACTTACCAGACTATACTACAAAGCCACAGTAATCAAAACAGTATGATATTGGCACAGAAAGCAGACACATAGATCCATGGAACAGAATAGAGAGCCCATGGTCAATTAATGTACGTACGGTCAATTAATCTATGACAAAGAAGGCAAGAATGTACAGTGGACAAAAGACAGCTTCTTCAGTAAGTGGTGCTGGGAAAACTGAACAGTTATATGTAAATCAATGAAATTAGAGCATTCCTCACACCATACGCAAAAATAAACTCATAATGGATTAAAGACTTAAATGAAAGGCCTGAAACCGTAAAACTCCTAAAAGAGGATATAGGCAGAACACTCTTTGACATAAATTGTAGCAATATTGTTTTGGATCTGTCTCCTAAGGCAAAAGAAGTAAAAGCAAAAATAAACAAATGGTGCCTAATTAAACCTAAAAGCTTTTGCACAGCAAAGGAAACCATCAACAAAATGAGAAGACAACCTACTGAATGGGAGAAAATATTTGCAAATGGTATGACCAATAAGGAGCTAATATCCAAAATATAAAAACAGCTCATACAGCTCAATATCAAAAAAAAATAATAATAAACCAGATTCCAAAGTGGGCAGAAGACCTGAACAGACATTTTTCCAAAGAAGATATACAGATGGCCAACAGGCGCATGAAAAGATGCACAACGTTGCTCATCACCAGAGAAACGCAAATCAAAAGTACAAGGGGATATCACCTCACATCTGTCAAAATCTCTATTATCAAAAGGTCTACAAATAACAAATGTTGGAGAGGATATGGAAAAAGGGAACCCTAATACACTGTTGGCGAGACTGTAAATTGGTGCAGCCACTATGGAAAAGAGCATGGAGGTTTCTCAAAAAGCTAAAAATAGAACTACCATATGATCCAGCGATTCTCCTGCTGGGTATATATCTGAAGAAAACAAAAACACTAATTCAAAAAGATACATACACCCCAATGTTCATTGCAGAATTATTTACAATAGCCAAGAAATGGAAGCAACCTAAATGTCCATCAATAGATGAATCGATAAAGAAGATCTGGTATATTTATACAATGGAATATTATTCAGCCATAGAAAAGAATAAAATTCTGCCATTTGCAAGAATGTGGATGGACCTAGAGAGTATTATGCTTGTGAAACAAGTCAGAAAGAGAAAGACAAATATTCTACTCTATCACTTATATGTGAAATTTAAAAAATAAAACAAGCAAATTTATATAACAAAACAGAAATAGACTCCATAGACACTGAGAACAAACTAATGGTTACCAAGGGGTAGAGGGAAAGGTGGAGGGGCAAGATAGGGGTATGAGATTAAGAGATACAATTATGTATAGAATAAATAAACAAGGATATATTGTACAAACAGGGAATTATAGCCATTATTTTGTAATAACTTTAAATTGAATATAATCTATAAAAATATTCAATCACTACGTTTTACAATATTATATGTTTCAGGTATACAACACAGTGATAATGTTGTGAATCAACTATACAACTGTACCTCAATTTAAAAAAAGGAATACTGATATATGCTACAACAAGAATGAACCTTGAAGATATTATGCTAAGTGATAAGACAGTCACAAAAATACAAACCTTGTGTTATTCCACTTATATGAGGTACCTAGAATAGTCAACTTCATAGAGACAGAAAGTAATATGGTGTTTGCCAGAGTTTAGGAAAAATGAGTAATGAGAAGTTATTCATGAATGTGTACTGAGTTTCAGTTTTGCAAGATGAAAAGAGCTCTGAAGATGGACTGTGGTGATGGTTGCACAATACTAATGTATTTAATACACTTAAAATGTACTTAATGAATGTACTGCCCTTAATGACATGTACACATAAAAATGATTAAGATAAATTTTACATTATGTGTATTTGACACTAATAATACATATTTTGTTTAAAAAGTGCAAATGTAGAAAAATGAGCACGGGGAAAAATACTTATCAAATGCTTGTTATAAAGGAAACACACAGTTGAGTGAGACAGGCAGATATTAAACAAACACTGATAAACAAATACCAATCATAATAAGTCCTATACACCATCCAAGAATAATACAAAGAACATAATTTAGATTAGGAGGTCAGAGAAAACCTCTCTGAAGAACTAACACTTTAAGGTAAAACCTAAAGAAGAAAGCAGTTAGCTGTGTAAAAACTGAAGAGAAAGAAAAGAATATTCTAGGTAGAGAGACGAGTAAATGCAGAGACCATGAGAAGAGAAAAAGCTCTGGGATGCTCAGGAACTAAAGGAAGGCCAGAGTGAACAGACGACAACGAATGCATGAATGCAGAGGAGAGTCAGACAGAACAGCCATGTTTAAGAATTTTAATTTTATTTGAAGCACAATGGAAAGCCAATGAAGAGTTTAAGGCAGGGCAGTAATATGATTCAGCTTTTATTTTCAAAAAAGAGATCAGTTAGGAGGATACCGCAGCAGTCCAAGTGGGACTGACTGCAGTCAAGATGGCAAGACATGCACAGTCTCTGGATATATTTTAGAGGTAAAAGCAATAGGACTTAGTATTAGATTGGATGTGGTTGTCAAAAGGAAATATCCAGAGTAAATCCCAGGTTTCTGGCCCAAGCAACGCATTAGATGGAGGGGACAGGGAACCAGGAGGAGGAATAGGGTTGAATACGTTAAGTTTGAGATGCCTGTGATACACCTATGTGTTTAGGAGCCTGAGTTGAATATATAAGCCTGGAGAATAGAGGAGAGTAAGGCCCAAAGATACAAATTTGAGAATCACTGACATTTTGATATTTATGGTCATGGGCATAGGAAAGCTCATTGGAGAGAACAGAAGGGGAGGGAAGGATAAGGGAAGGAAGAAAGCTGAGCTCCTAAGGTTCAGGCCTCAGGAACTCCAACATTTAAAAGATACAGGGCCTCCCTGGTGGCGCAAGTGGTTGAGAGTCCGCCTGCCGATGCAGGGGATACGGGTTCGTGCCCCGGTCTGGGAGGATCCCATATGCCGCGGAGCGGCTGGGCCCGTGAGCCATGGCCGCTGAGCCTGAGCGTCCGGAGCCTGCGCGTCCGGAGCCTGTGCTCCGCAACGGGGGAGGCCACAACAGTGAGAGGCCCGCATACCGCAAAAAAAAAAAAAAAATAAATAAAAGATACAGAGAAGATGAACAGTGAGCAAAGGAAACTTTGAAGAAGCAGCTAGCAAGTTAGGAGGGAGACAAAAATGAGTAGTGTCCACTTTAGAAAAAGGGAACAGACTGTACAAAGGTCCAGAAATAAATCACACCCTAGTGTGCTGTGAGAACTGTAAATAGTAGGGAGCAAAACATAATCAGATATACATTTTTTTAAAAAAATCATCTTTGGGCTTCCCTGGTGGCGCAGTGGTTGAGAGTCCGCCTGCCGATGCAGGGGACACAGGTTTGTGCCTGGGTCCGGGAAGATCCCACATGCCGCGGAGCGGCTGAGCCCATGAGCCATGGCCGCTGGGCCTGCACGTCCGGAGCCTGTGCTCCGCAACGGGAGAGGCCACAACAGTGAGAAGCCCACGTACCGCAAAAAAAAAAAAAAAAAAATCATCTTTGGGTAATGCAGATAGAAACAGAGAAGGGCAATACCGGAGGCATGGAGATGCTTAGTTTCCTTAATAAAAAGTCTTTCATGAAAGGGCTTTCATCTGAGTGCCTTTCATAAAAAGTGATTTTACAAAAAGGCAAGATGATATAATACTACTTCTTGCAGAGAGGCAATGTTTTCATCATTGATCAAAATAGTTCATCCACTAGAAGGGGAGGAACTGATTTCTCAGGTTCCCTTTGTGGTTAATAATCTGCTATTCTGTAAGTGTGTATGCACACCTGCACACGCATGTACACACACACACACACACACACACACAGCTGCATTTCCAAGAAATCACTATCTCACTGAAGGAAATGTCTTATTTCCAATTTGTTCTGCATACTCATGTCGAACATTTCCTGAGGCAGAGACATGCTAGTGGATGTGTGGGTCTGGAGCTGAGGGAGATAATGGAGACAAAGTCATCAGCACATGAGTTACAGGAGAAGCCATGGCCACAGATAAGATCCTAAGTAGTGTTGAAAGTAAGAAGATGCCCCAGGAAAGAGCCACGGGTAACATCAACACTTAAGGTGCAGGCAGAAGAAGAGGTACTCACGGAGAAAACTCAGAACTTACCTTTGCTTAATGTTTCAAAATATAGGGTAAGTTACTGAATCTCGAATACTCTTGTAAGATGAACAAATCTGCCTTGGAAATTAATATTTTGCCTAAAATACCATTTTAGATACTCATCCCACACTTTTCAAAGTTTTCTGCCCCTCCCCCCTCCCAACCAGTCACTATTTACAAGCAGAATTTGCATTGTGGGGCTTGTGGACAAAACCAATAAAGTACCTATGGTATATGTATAAAAGATTGACAAGACCATATCAACTAAAAGAAGCAGAAGAAATTCAAAGATGGAATCTCAAAAAAAATGAATTCAATATAATTTAATTTTAAAAGGTCTTAGGACTAATGGCTTGCCAACATGGCATTCAGTTATAAGAAGCCAGAGGCCTACACTGAAGAATCTTCTTGCCTAAAATTACAGAACTGATAAAACGTATGGGACACAACACATAAGAAAGCATAACCTATTTATAAAAGCCAGCGTGTTTCAGTAGAGTAACATCTGACCTCAATAACCCAAGTGAATTCTTTGAATCAGTAAGTATAGGGTAAAAGCCATTTATACTTTCTAGAAAGTCATTAGAAAAATTTGCACCAAAGAGGCCATTTTATAGAATAAAAAGTAGTGGGAGTGGAAAATCCTCTGAAACTTGAAACACTTGGTTCTGAATTTATGAACTGTGTGATTGCCCTGGAAGCTAAAATAGGTTAAAAATGTAAAAAAGATCCTAAAGGATTTAAGAGAATTCATGGATAACTGACAAATAATGGGCTCTTGAAGAACTTTGGGAGATCCACCTTATATCTTGCTAAGTTCCCTTGTCACCAATTATTTGTTGTATGATCTCACTATAGACAAAAACTAGGCCCTAACCTTTGGCTGCCTATGTCAGAGACAGAATATTAGCCTGGATGCATGGCACCTAATGTTAGTACTAAAACAACAACAACAATAAATATATAGCTGAACTACTGACTAATCAGCTGAAGATTTTCTCTAGGTATTTGTTTGGAAGACATGGCAAGTGCAATTAAGATATAACTGGAATTCTTTGGAAGTCAATTTTTTTTATAAACACATTTTTATTTATTAATATTTATTTATTTATTTTTGGCTGTGTCGGGTCTTAGTTGCGGTGCACGGGCTCTGTAGCTGTGGCATGCAGGCTCTCTAATTGTGGCACACGAGTTCAGCCCCACGGCATGTGGGATCTCAGTTCCCTGACCAGGGATCGAACCCTCATCCCCTGCACTGGAAGGCAGATTCTTAACCACTGGACCACCAGGGAAGTCCCTGAATTCAATTTTAATGGATTAGGAAGCTTAAAGTTTTAAAACTATGACTTAAAATAAAAATGGCAAAGGAAGAAGTTTTGTGTGCCTCTTTTCAGCTATATATGTTTTACGCTGGTCTAAAGTTCATACTTGAAAGCACTGGAGTTCAATGCATGGAGTACCTTCTCTCAGCCTTTCTGGGAAAGGAGGGTCCCAAAGAGTACATGATCAACCCCCAAAGAGCATACAACATGGTCTACTGAATTTATCTCAAATTAATCCTATTTATACAAAACAAATTTAACAACAGAAATAAAAATTTTAATTTGCATGAAAAAGTCTGCTAGCAAGTCTGTTTCTGTTGAATATTTCAACTAACCAAATAAAATAATAAGAATAATGTGGATGCTTTAGATGCCTTTCTATCAGCCAGAAGGCAACACCCCTTATATTGCTGTCCGCAGACTATCTACAGAAAGCCATCTTGTCTGCTTTTGCTCCATGAGGTATCTTTATCTCGTTTGAATACTGAACCAAAGTAGATACTTCCATTTTCAGAATTCCTTCTTTACCTAGTCAGTTTCCCCTGTCCAGAGGTCTTTATGGTCAAGAAAAGAAATCGTAATGACCCATGAAAAGCTGAAGTGATTTAGTAATCAATCATCATCAGAACAGTATCTTAAAGCTTAGGACTAACAGTTAACAGCATCTGCTATCCTTTGCTAAAGATGGCTATTTACTAAGCACAGCATAAGATACAGCCATTAGTGAGGCTGCTGTGCAGTTTAAGAGACGATGCACGTAAAGCCCCTAGCATAGTGCTTGCTATATGATAAAGAGCTCAAACCTGGCTGTGAAGATTACTGCCTCCTTCTATTCCTTACAGCAGCCCTGTGAGGAGGTACTGTACCGCTGCAAAGGTGAGAACACGGTGGGCTGGCTAGGGGGTGGTGAGCTGCAGCCTTAGTGGGACTGACTCAGTTGACAGAGCCCACTAACAGCACCAGCACTACACTCTCTCTGGTCCGTCCATATGGGAAGCTGTTCAAGATGGATTCAATGCTGATTTTAAATCTAGGCTCTACCAGCTGTGAAACATTAAGCAAGTTATTGAAGCTCTCTGAATCTGTTTACTCATCTCAAGGACCCACCCTCAGACGATGATTCTAAATATTAAATACTGGTACATAGTAAAAGCACAATAAATAATAGCATTCATTCATTCAGTCCGCCAGTCAACATTATTTGGACTCCTATTACGTGACAGGCATAGGTCACAGCTCCCAAATCTATCTGCATGTCAGAATCATCTGGGAGCTTTTAAAAATTCCAACTCCAGGCCACACTGAAGGCCAATGAAATCACAATATCTGGGGGTTGGATACAGGCATTAAGTATTTCGAAGCTTCCCAGGTGATTCCAACGTGCAGACAAGCCTGGAAACCACTGTGTTTTAGGCACCAGAGTCACCTACCTTCCCTGAAAGCACACCTAGTTTACTCATCCTACCTTCTTAAACATCTCAGATCTAAGCCCTCTTTCAGATTCCTACTGTTACTTCTTTAGCTCAGGTCCTCAGAACCTCTCCGTGAACTTGCTCACTTGTTCCCCACCCATGACCACTTTGTCTGCTCCCACACACAAGCCAGTTCTGATCCTATCACTCCCATGTGCAGAATCACTGGATTAAACTCTGGCTACCAGCTCCTCAGCCCAGCCTTCAAAGCCATCAACAAAAGGCCACAGCCTCTCTCTCCCTACACCCTTATGCTACTGATGACCCAAGCTAACTGGTTAACTCACTTTCTCCGGGCAGACCCCATGTCTTCCAACTGAAAGCAGACTCGTTCTTAGGGACAAGGAAAAAAATCTTCCCGATAATAGTCTATTGCCAGATACAAAATAAAATCTTCCCTGATTGAAAACAGTGTTCAGATTAAACACACAAAAGACAATTCCTTTTACCTTAGTTTAAGGAGTGGCTGGGTCACCCACTTCTTTAACTTCCGTCTCCCAAATGAAGTTTTAGTATGGTCTAAAACCCAAAATAAACTTCCTTTGGTTTTCATATCAGTCTAAAAAAGACCAGAAAACAAGGTTTATTAACTAGATGATTGTATTTGTACCAAAACTGCTAGTTGTTCATGTGTCCTCATTATTCCATAGACCCCAATTTTAAATGTTACACCCTAGCATAAAACAGAGCTCAAAACAGGTGTTCATTTAATGTCAGATGAATGAATGTATACATACACACATCCTTATATACACACACAAAGTACTTCTATTTTACACAAGAAAGATATAGTCTATGTATAGTTTTTAGTTAACTAACAATAAATTATTGAGAAGTCTCTTTTGAAATGTTTGTCCTAAACATCTCAAAAATATAACTGCATCCTTTCCTGCCTTGGAAAGCACAGTGAAGATAATTTCATTTTCCTTTGGCAGTTCAGTATCTCCCACTACCTAAGAGTTGCCATTCTAAAGACAGATACTCTCATGACAACACTGGACAAGTTTAAGGAGAGAAGTGAACCTGTACTGCACTCTAGGACTGTACCCCTGAAGGGTTTGATTTTAGTCTGTTTTATTAAATGCTTAGCAAAAATTTATCTATGCTTTGCCACTTTAAAGTTAAGCCATTAAAAAAAATTTACAATTAACTAGGGATGGTATTAAATTTTACCAAGGTTTCATTGTAGTGCAAAATGTCTAATAATAGGTTTAAGTTCTATTTGGAACATAAAGTTGTTTTCACCTGATTTTTTTTTTTTTTTTTTTTTTTTACTCTTTCCTTTTCCTTCAAATCAATGAGCAGATATGTACAGACTACCTCCTGTGTGCTCAGAAGAATAACTGGCAAAGGTATATCAAGACATGGTCCCTCCCTCAGGGCACTTACATCCAAGCGTGGGAGAAAAGACTCCTAATGAGGACACAATGCCACCTGGCAGAAATCAACTCTAAAAAGTGTGCTATAACCTCTCCAGGCCTTAGGAGTTTAAAGCAGAGCCCACACGGAAACTACAGTGGTCATGGAAGGCTCCCTGAGGACGAGCTGGGCAGGCAGAGCAGACCTATGAGGAGAATCCACATCAGTGACTGCACCATCCCTTCCTGAGACGACAGCCCGACTGCCTGGACCATAGTAAAGGGTCCCAGGAAGAGTACGGTGGAGGGGAATCATTCTCTAGTTACCTGGCATCATTGGAGAAGCAGGCTCAGACAAGAGAGGGAGAGCTGGGGGAGACCTGAGTCCTGTTATACCTTTGCTCTCCCTGACAGCCAGCTCCCTCCTCATGACCCCTTTCCATTGCTCTATGGTAAAGGAGGCCAAAGCCGAAGCACAAAGACAAGCAGAAGATGCTAATTCTCAGCTTCTATTTCTACAAGGGCCCAAGTCCTGATAAAGAAAGGGATTTTAGAGGGTATTCTGATGACGGATGATTTTCGCCTTAGGAATTTGATTTCAGAACTGACTCCACTGTGATAGGATGTGAACAGGGAGGATGTGGCAGAAGTAAAGAAATCTTGGAATGCCGGGGCTGTGTCTGCAGGCTTTGACTGTGGGCTCTTCTTCACCCCAGAAATGCCCTTTTGTGTGCTACGTCGGGGATGTATACAGAGTTGATGAGAAAGACTTGTGGGAAATATGCTCAACTTCAGGATGACAGAATGACATGATAAAAATGTTATTGCATAAAAGGAAGGCTGACTCCAGTATACAAGGACAGCCTGGCAGAGGGAGAAACCAAGTGAGAGAAACTAGACAGCAATGTACAAATCCAGGAGTCAGGAGAATAAATTCAGCATTTACTTTAATTCACAGCAGTTCTAGTGATTCACAGCAGATGGTTCAGCTTTTCCACTACTTACTCAGATGACCTGGAACTGCTTTTTCTTTCTGTGACTTTATGCTATAATAACATTAGTTTTATAATATAATATCTCACATTCCCAAGTGATAGTTTAATACATGAAAGCAATAATTTTAATGTCTTCATTATCCTTCTCATTCATCAATAAAGGGCAAGTGGGCCTCCCTGGTGGCGCAAGTGGTTGAGAGTCCGCCTGCCGATGCAGGGGATGCGGGTTCGTGCCCCGGTCTGGGAGGATCCCATATGCCGCGGAGCGGCTGGGCCCGTGAGCCATGGCCGCTGAGCCTGCGCGTCCGGAGCCTGTGCTCCGCAACGGGGGAGGCCACAACAGTGAGAGGCCCGCATACCGCAAAAAAAAATAAAAAAATAAAAAAATAAAGGGCAAGTAAACAATGATGGAAGTTTGTGAAGTGAAATATTATGCATCTTACAGTCAAACTGAGTATCAGAGAAACTTGTTTTATATGCTGGATAATGAAGTAAGACTGCAGACACTTCAACAATCAGTTAAAAGTATGTAGAAAAAACATAACCAAGCAGACCAAAAAAATCCACTTTACATTAATTTCCAAAGATGATGCCTTTCCAAAGAAATATTTGATAAAGAAATTATCAGGATGGACATGTTGCTTCAATCATTAAAAAGCACAGCTCTACAGCTCCCAGCATAACCCCCAAGTAAGTATTTCATGTATTTGGTCCTCAAAGAAAGTGAGCACTGCGGTTACCGGTAGATGTCAGGCAGAGCTGTCAGCTGAAGACAACACTGTTTTCACCTGCATACCTAAGAACAGACTGCTACCTTATCCCAAATTATTTTTCAAAACCATTTGGAATCTAATAGGCCTTATGTTTACCTGACCTGATTCTGAAGGATTTCCAGGTTCCTTAATGTTGTTCCATTAATTGTCATAAATTCCATTTCGCCTGACAACTGTTTAAAATTCCTGTAAAAGAATGAAATATGAGCCATGATGCAAGTGCATAAAGGAACAGAAAAACTAATTTAGGCATTAGAAATACTCCAGTAACATGATTTCCTGCGATAGGAAATCGAACCAAAAAAAGCCAAAAAGAACATTCATTGTAAGAGTATCTTCTATCGACGCTGGGCGCTGTTAGGTAAACTGATGTGAAAGGACAGCTGTTGTCACACCAAAACCAAGAACAAGGAAGGGAAGTAATGGCACCAACAATTTAAAAATTTTTTTATATTTCCAGTAATAGAACCAAACATAGCCTTTTATCATTGGCAGAGCAAGTGGTGGTCTCTTCAGGAAAAGCTACGCAATTTGCTAGAAAAATGTCAGTACACTTAAAAACGTCCTCCTTATTCTTTAGCATGAGATCATCCTGATAAACACTTTAAAAGCTTTTAATCAACATTCTGGTATGTGCAAATGTTATTTACTCTATAATTAAGACCACAAATTAATGTGGCTAATGTTTTAGTAGAGTATGAAACTGAAAAAGTAGAAATTACTTCCTTAAGTTCAAAGAATTCACATTCTCCATATGTCCCTGTAACTATCCCAAACTAGATTAAAAATTCAATAAATTTCAAATAAACTTGACTATTGAGTTCAATGTGATTAATAAATGTGTGCACAATTCAAATTTTGTCCTTATTAGTCTGTCATGTTAAGAAGTATATTGATCAATGCATTACTAATCCAGTAATTAATTTCCTTTATAAGCCAGTCCTTTGACATTTCTGCCCACAGCACTTACAGATTTGATGGCTCATTTTTCAAAGCAAGAAAAATAACGGCAAGTCACTAAACTATTTGGAGGGAAAGCATGAGTGTTTGCATCATAAAACTAACCCCACTCATCATGGCCATAATAAGATGTAAATAAAATCCAGTTTCCTAAGCCAGTTATGGAAGCAAGCTTTCATCCAGGAATCTAGAGCCTAAAATCAGAGCCCAACGAGCCAGTGCTCATTGAGAGATGCCTCCACTTCTAGATGACTCCCAAAACTAAGATTCCAGAGCCCTGAAAAAGAAATAACTTACTGCATATTAGGAATGTCGCCTAGTAACTGAACACTGTCCCCTGGCAGTGTAATTTACCTGCAACAGGTCTGACCTAACTTCCAAAGGATGACTTGTTAATGATTTTTAGAGGGAAGCAACTCCAACACTGATAGTAGGTGTGTGTAGGCCATTCTCTCCTTCTTATAACCGTTAACTTAATTTGCCTTGCATTACAGTAATTTATCTTCTTCTGCTATCCTCATTAATAGATCTAAGCTCCTTGGAGGCAGGGGTTCTTTGTGTCTTATACATTTTGCAGCACCTGCAGAGCCTAGCAGAAAGTATATGTTCAGCAAAGGTCTGCCATCTTTCTATGGGGAGGCCAGTTTGGGTTTGTTTGGTTTCCTTTCAGTCATAAAGCCCAGAAATGTATGTGAAACACCCAGAGACAGTAATAAAATGTAAAACATTATTTTCAGGAAGAAACAATTAGGTAGTGATTTGCTGTACAGCTGACAGATGTTCACACACCTTCATGGTCAAAGATACAAGTTGGAAGTATTGCTAGCCTGGACTCTGAGTTGCTATCTAACCAGTTCCCATGTGTTTAAAGAAAAGTCATTTACTTCCCCTGTTCTTGACAGGTTTAACCTACACCCTAGGGGTGATTAATGAATACCTGAGTACCTTAATCAGACACAGACTCTCGAAGGATGCTTAGTTGGCATCAAGAACCCACAATTCAGCAGCATTGACATCTGCAATGACCTTAATAAAAGAGATCAACCACTGGGCAATATTAAGTTAGACTGATTCCTATGGAATGATAATTACCAAGCAACTGTAAGAACTAACTATGCTTCAGGTTTCCCATATGCTTGGATGATAATGTACTCTGGAGTTCTGACTCTTCCTTACAAATACAAAAGAAATTTCCTTCTGTCAGTGTCTATTTCCATTAGGAATTATATATATACTTTTGAAGTCAGGGTTATATCTGCCAGCATCCTTAGGAATTCAACAGTATATGATCACTGATCAAGCAATTCTAAATTATTTATCCTTTTGGAAAAAACCAAATTTTATGTGCTTTGAAATAAACCTTATAAACAATGCCTGGCTAGCATTCATCCTGTGTGAACTTCCATAGAAATCTTCCAAGTAACATGGGAAAATACTTCATTAATATTTCAGACAACAATAATACAAAGGATGCTTTTTTCCCCCTCAAGTTTTATAATGGGAGAAAAATGTTCTTGCTGAAAATTGCCAAAGAAATTTAACATTCTACATCATCCCTATACTACTTAAAGAAAAACAAAACAAAAACTAAAACCAATCTTTCTGATTTAGACAAAGGCAGCAAAGGTGTAAACCTTATGTGAAAGATCAACCCCTTACAAAGATTCTATTTAAATACTATTAATATTATTTGAAAATGAAAACAGACAAAAAAAAAAGACACCCTACCACATTACATATGAAATCTATAGTGGAGAATAGTTCTCTATGTAGTTTTCAGAGTTCATACATTCACCATTTGTCTAACCTTTTGATGGTTAATTTATGAATTGTAAATTGTATCATATGACAAAAATTCAGTTTTATTGTAAATTCACTTCTAATTTATTTGCAATTAAAACAAATATCTTTGCATTTCTAAATGCTGCCAGTATGAATATTAAAGAAGAAAATAAGAAGGGTGTATAACAGATCTCCAACAATTCACTAGGAGAATACATAGGACTCAGCATATAGTCATACTCACAGCTATGATTTATTACCGTGAAAGGACACAAAGCAAAATCAGAAAAGGGCAAAGGTACATAAGGCAAAGTCCAGAGGAAACCAAGGACAAGCTTCCAAGAGTCCTCTCCTGGTAAAGTCACACAGGATGTACTTAATTTCCCCAGCAGTAAGTTGTGGCAACATGTGTGAAATATCCACCAGAGAAGCTCATTAGAGACTCAACACCCAGGGTTTTCACTGGGGGCTGCATTCACATAGGCACCTCTTCCCTACCGTGTACCGAAATTCCAGCTCCCAGAAAACAAGGAGGTGTTCAGCATAAACCATACTGTCTGCAGAAACCGTTTAGGCACAGTGAGCCATTCTTACCGGAGAATGCTGGAAACCCTCCCCAAAGGCAAGGTCTCAGATGCCAGTCAAGGGTCAAGCTTGCATGTAGGGTTTCCTAAGGATAGTTGTCTCATCAGGTTTTCCATGTTAATCTTTTTTTGCATTTCTCTCTTTTCAAATTCTGTTTCTCTTAAAAGTATCTCTGTTGTATTTATTTACTTTGTATTCCTTCTAGTTTACTCTTTATTCCTAAATTGATCTTTTTCTTTTATAGTTCACTCTCAAATCCTATCACCTCATTTCAAATCTTTCCTATTTCTCATCTATTCTCATTTGTCCTTTCATATTTAGCATCATTTCCTTTTAGCTCATTTTGAAGTAGAAGGTTATAGTTTTTATTTAATTTGTGGGCATGTCTTTCTGGCATGCGTTCACTTTCTGTAAGGACATTATCCTGCTCCTTATTCTTTTTTATTATAATTTTATATGGGATTTCAATTTGGTTCTTTTCCCATTGTTAATTTTTAAGTGAAAGTTAGTTTTCCAGATGTTTCAGAACACAGACATTTTTTAGGATAGCTGATGTTACTTTACACATCTCCCTCTTCTGTTGTTTTTTTATGGTGTTCAATCATGGCACCTCACTTCTGCTTTCATGTGTAAAAGATTAATTGCATGAGTACTGTCCTTTAACCACAACTAGAAAATTATACAAATATATATATACACACACATACACACTATATACATGTGTGTGTATATACATATACATATACATATACATATACATATACATATATATATACATTTAAAACTGTTTTCAGGCAGTTGGACATCAGGCAGCATAGAACTGTGATCCTTGGGAGAAGAAAAACAAAAGAGGTAAACACTATGACTAACTCCTTGGAGAGACCAAGGAAAGTAGAAGTTGTGAGACAGAATTCCAGAGATGACAGAGCTGCATACAGAGAGATGCAGAAGGGTCCCCTCAAAGTCTTTGGTGAAGCACTGATCCTTAAATATGCGGAGGACCTCACATGAGATCAGGGAAAGAACCACAAGAAACAGTAGGACGAACAAGGGTTCACATAGGGCTTAGAATAGTCTGCTCTCTGACTAAAGAGAGTAGAAATACCTCAAAATACTTAGGGCATTGGGTAGAAGTCTTGGAAGTGTATTGCTTTCAGGGTGGGATTAAAATAGACATAGACAAGGGTTTCCCAATCTTGGTACTAAATGATATTTTACTGAGATAGCTCCTATCTGTCCACCCCACCTCTGCAGAAGAGGAAGTAGCTTACTTATCCAGGATCGATATGATATAGGGTAATTCTTCACAGAGCCAAAGATAAGGGGCTAAATCTCTCAACTCTACAAGTTAATCACTCTTTTAAAAAGCTGTCTATAAGGGGCTTCCCTGGTGGCGCAGTGGTTAAGAATCTGCCTGCCAATGCAGGGGACACGGGTTCGAGCCCTGGTCTGGGAAGATCCCACATGTCGTGGAGCTACTAAGCCCGTGCGCCACAACTATTGAGCCTGCACTCTACAGCCCGCAAGCCACAACTACTGAGCCCATGCACCACAACCACTGCCACAACCACTGAAGCCTGTGCGCCTAGAGTCCATGCTCCGCAACAAGCCCGCACACTGCAACAAAGAGTAGCCCCCGCTCGCCACAACTAGAGAAAGCCCACGTGCAGCCAAAAAAAAAAAAAAAAAGCTGTCTATGTTAGTAGCTGTCCTCCTTATTTTCAACTCTATGATCTGTGAAACAATAAGAATAAGAAAGGTGATGAAGTTTTATGAATGCTTTTCAATACCACTTCTTAATACTACTTCTCAATTAACTGTGAATTAGTATAAAGCACGGTTTTATATTATGGTGTTGTAGTCAACACTATAATACATTCAATAGCTATCATGAATACAAATTGACAGAATTCTTAAGCTTTCTTTTAATTTATGTCAATTAATATTTTTAATATTCTTCAGCAACAATACCACACAGCTCATTCTTGCCCCAGAATATTCTATCCACAGCAGGTAAACTTCTTACCTAGTACTTACCAAAATTCAATTCAATAGTACTTACCAAATTCAATCTAAGAAATGTTTTTTAATATAACACCACCCTTTTTTTATTTTTGAGAAATCACTTACTTGGGTTTGGAAAGCACCTTTTCCAAGTTAAACTCTTTCAGATATCTTATTATGGCAGCCAAAGAGCAAATCACAGGCTTTTCCAAGTTAATGATGCCAGAAAAACTTTGAGAACCTAAAAAAACCAGAATATACACCTTCATTAAAGTTATTATTCATTATTAAAAACAAACATTAAGTTAAATAAAATTTAGTTTATGATTTTTGAAATAATAATTTAGACCGTTATCTCCTAAAATTACCCTTTGGAAAAGTACAGAAGTTTACAAATACCTAGGGTATGGAAAAAAAGGGCATTTTCTGATGGTGGATGACCTTTTTTGGAGAGCAACAGAGCAACTATTTTCAAAGTGTAAAATGCTCATCCCCTTTGACCCAGAAATACTCCAAAATGCTTGTTAAAGATGTGTATACCAGAAAGTGAGTTGAAAAATCTTTTCTAGTAGTTTCTGCTTTATAACAAAGTCAATCAGCTATACATATACAGATATCCCCATGTCTCTTCCCTTTTAAAAAATCAGACACAAACTAATTGAACATCAATAAGGTATTACTTAAATAAATTTCAGTACATCCAGATTATTATGCAGCTACTAATGGGAATGACTTTCCCATTAGTTTTCCATCTGGTCTCCCACCTTTATCCCTGTGCCCTATAGGGTATTCTTAACAGAGCAGCCAAAGGAATCCTTTTTAAAATGTATGTCACATAACTGGATTACGGTGCTTACAAATCCTCCAACATTTCCCAACTCACTGAGAGAAGCAGCACAAGTTCGTACAGGGTCTAAAAGTCCCTACACAACCTGCCTTCCATCTCCTTTCACCTCTGAGCTCACCTCCTAATATTCTCCCCCTTACTTACTCTGTCCCAGCACCCAGGCTCCTTGATATTCTTTAAACACACCAAGCACTTAAGATATGTTGTACTTACTGTTGTCTCTGCCTGAAACACTGTTCCTTTACACGTCCATGTGGTTTTCCCCCTTAACTCCTTTAATCTTCATTCAAATCTTTGTTCAATTGCCACATTCTCAGTGTGGCCTTCCTTCACCACTCTACTTAAAAATTCATCTCTTCCCTGCCTTTCTGTATAGTACTCATCACCTTTAAACACTATTTTATTGTACACCTCCCCCTATTAGACTGTAAACTCCAGAAGGGCAGGAATTTTTGTCTGTTTAATGCCTTACAGTACATAAAATACCTCAAATAGGCATTCAATAAAAATTAGTTGAAAGAATAAATACAAGTTATATTAAACAAATACATAGAAATATGTATGTATATGTGTAGATCTGTACATCAAAAAATTCTTAAGGATGTGAGGGGAAGGACTTGTACTTTTTTCCTTACACACAACTATGTTTTAACTTTTTTTGCAGTAGGTATTTATAACCTTTAGAAAAAATTACAAGATATCCTCTACAAATCTGTAATATAAAATACATTACTTTTAACTATAGCTTTTTATAAAACCAAGGTGTAAATGACAAGTTAACAAAACTCTTCCCTTCTACTGAGAATTTAATCTTTTAACTGTCTAGCTCTGTTCCCCAGGAAACCTGACAAAGATGAAGTGCCATTGTGTTATGAGGTAGCATTGCGTATGGTAAAAATGACCTGAAATCAGTAAACTGCATCTGAACTAGGGGAAATTATAAATACCTGACTCCAGAATTTTGGCCTTCCTTGAGTACACTGACTCTTTGAACTTGGCATGTCCTTTGGAGAAATTCCAGCAAGAGATAAGGTTTCCTATAGGGCATGGGGCTTCTAAGCCAGGGCAGATCCTGCATCCCCCTGATCAAAGTCTGCTTTCTTTGCAACTGAGCAGTCACTAGAGGAGGGAGGGGATTTTAAGCACCCCATGACTCTGTGGACTGCTGAAAAGACTGCTGAGGACTCCTCCCACTAAGAGGAACAGCGTCCTGTTGGCAAACTGGATTTTCTGTCCTATATCCTTCTAAGTGAATCTGATGCCAAGAGTGGCTTATGATAGTTTCGTGACTTAGTCTTGTCTTTAGTTGAACATAAGATGATGATCCCTTGGTGATATCTCGGACT
The DNA here is from genome assembly GCF_025265405.1 of Mesoplodon densirostris. Classification (NCBI taxonomy): domain Eukaryota; kingdom Metazoa; phylum Chordata; class Mammalia; order Artiodactyla; family Ziphiidae; genus Mesoplodon; species Mesoplodon densirostris. The sequence continues at coordinate 65,718,343 of NC_082663.1, read as the reverse complement.
GCCATTATAAGTGGGTTACACTCTCAGACGCTTGACTCAATTTGGCCAAGACACCATGAGATTAAAAGGGGTGGGGAAAGAAATGCCAACAAGACATTGATGCCTAAGAGGGAGCTGGGGGAGGCTGGTCTAACAGTGAAAGCTCTGCAGCTTGTGATAGGGGATAAAATTGGATCTTAGCATAAGCTGGACTGGCAGGAATGAGGGGTACAGACCAAATCAAACAGATACTTGGCTGAGAAAATGTGAATTAGACAAACAATGGTAATCCAACATATTAAGACCCTGTCACTAATGTTCTGGTATTTTAATTCTGGCCATCAATTTTTGGAAATGCTAGCCTTCATTAGGAGATTTACCCAGACTGTTTAATAAAATTGCAGGAAAATCACGGGCTATCTTTTAAAGGAAGCAAAAAGGAAGGTTCTTCAGTAACTAACTTGTTACACTCCAATGAATATGTCAAAAACATCAAGTTACTAAATGGTCATAATTACAAAGAAGCAGCTGCAGTTGTGCTTCTGATGAGTGCAAGAACAGTGAACTCTTCCCTCTACTTCCAGTCATTAATCAATAACTATCTAGTTTCCATTAGAGTTTTAGTCAAACTTGCACCTTTATCCAAATCTCAACTCAGTTAAATTTGAGGACACATGGCTAACATGTATAAAATATTTACCTTTACCATCAACTACATCTTTTGCATAAAATTCTGTAACCTCTTGGAAAGCGTGGCTGTATTCAAAACACATGTTATCCATCCTTTCTACTCGAATTCTGTCATCCCGCATGCTGAAAGAAAAAAATGCAAAATTAAAAAATTAATTATCCATAATCTTGCACTATCTGTATTTAGGCCTTGACCTGACCAAAATAAATAAGACTCATTCCTTATTCTCTCCCAAGTTGAAAAAAAAAAGACAAAGAGCTAAGGTTTCCCTGTCAAAAGACTGCATTTCATAAAATATTATTACTTTTACTCCTGGTATTTTATATCACCTAGCACACTGTGAGTACTTTATATATATTGTTATTAAGAACTCATTAAAATTAAGGTCAGTTACTTTAATAAACACAAAAGGGAGAAAAATGGAAAAGCATCAATTTAATTGTATCAATTGTTTAAATCCACTAGAAACAGAATACATCATTAATTTCTTTGAAGTAGCATCTTTGGTTGGCACTATGCTAATAAGTCCATTTCTTCTACCACAGCCTCCAGTCAAATATAGTAAATTCCCCTTAAGTCAACTCTCACTCTTTCTATAAGTGGTTCTACACTTTAAAAAAATATGCATATATGTGTGTGTGTATATACATAAATGATCATGTAAGTATGTAAACAATCATCAAATCATCATCCATGCTAGTAGTGCATCATTGTCTTTTCCACTTTCTAGTATGCTTAACTCCCCATTCCCCTCCCCTCCCCTCCCCTCCTTTCCTAATCACCTCACTCCCAACCCGTTAACAGCCTAGGAGGAATCCTTCCTTGTTTTTTTCATGTTCATATGGTCATACATAAGTATGTCACATACACCTACTCATACATGCATTGTTTTATAAAAAGGGGATGACTTTATACAAACTTTCCTGCATCTTCTTTTCTTCACTAAATAATAACTCTTGGAAATCCCTCCATATAAAGTGACCTAGCTACAACTCACTCTTTTTAATGGCTGAAAAATATTTGATAGTATGTAAAAGCCATAATTTATTCCACCATTTCTTTACTATTGGACATTCACTTGATTTAACATTTTGCCACATGTTGCTTTAGAATATTTTTATCTAAAAAAAAAAATTACAGATACAGGTGTATCCTGCACACGTCCCTCTTCAGTCATATTCATCTACCATCTTCAGAAGTAAACACTACCTTCAATTTGGTGTATATTAGCACTATGTATGTTTTTATACTTTACAATATATTTTAGCATCTTTACACAATACACTGTACCATTTCATGTTTTAAATTTCATATAAGCAGTACTTTATTACACCTATCCTTCTACAACTTGCTTTTGCACTCAGAATTATATTTCTAAGATTTATATATGAAGATGGACATATTTTTTAACATCTTTATTGGAGTATAATTGCTTTACAACGGTGTGTTAGTGTCTGCTATATAACAAAGTGAATCAGCTATATGTATACGTATACATATATCCCCATATCCCCTCCCTCTTGCGTCTCCCTCCCACCCTTCCCTATCCCACCCCTCTAGGTGGTCACAAAGCACTGAGCTGATCTCCCTGTGCTATGTGGCTGCTTCCCACTAGCTAGCTATTTTACATTTCGTAGTGTATGTATGTTCACGCCACTCTCTCACTTCCTCCCAGCTTACCCTTCCCCCTCCCCATGTCCTCAAGTCCATTCTCTATGTTTGCGTCTTTATTCCTGTCCTGCCCCTAGGTTCTTCAGAACCTTTTTTTTTTTTTTTTTTAGATTCCATATATGTGTGTTAGCATACGGTATTTGTTTTTCTCTTTCTGACTTACTTCACTCTGTATGACAGTGTCTAGGTCCATCCACCTCACTACAAATAGCTCAATTTCGTTTCTTCGTATCTGTTTTTAAATTTTCAATTATTTCTTATTTTTGAGTAAACTTTTAAGATTTGCTTTTCAAATTTAATTCACCTGAATTTATTCTGGGGGATGGTGTGAAGGTAGAAATACACTTTTATTTTCCATATGATTATCAATTAAGGATCAAGCACCATTATAAAACATTCCATCTTTTCCTACTAATTTAGAATGCTGCCTCCACATTTCTATATACGTGTGACCCTGTTTCTGGCTTCTATCCTATTCCACTGATCTTTTTGTCTATCTCTGTATCAGGACCACAGTATTGTAATTTCCATGGCTTGGTATCAATATCTGTGGCAAGGCCCCTACCTTGCTTTTCAAGATTGTCTTGGCTATTCTTGGGCTTTTGAATTTCTTTAGAAATTTTAGGTTCATTTTGTCAAGTTTCACAAAAACCTTATTGGGCTTTTGACTGGATTTGCAATGAATTAATTTAGAGAGAAATGATATCTTAACAAATCAAGATATCCTATTGTTAAAGATGGCATAATATCTCTATTTATTCATGTCTTTTATATCTAACAATAATGTTCTGTAATTTTCTCCATGTTATATATATCTTTGGTTGTGCTCACTCTTAGATATATTATAGATTAATACTACTGTGAAGGGAATCTTTTCTTCTATTACATTGACTAAAAGCTTATCACTGGTGTACATGAATCTAAATTTTTATATGCAGCAACAATGCTAAACACTTTTTTCCTGTATTGTCTATGTATGAATTAATATCATCTTCAAGAAGAAAATTTCTGTTTTTCATTTCTTTTTCCTGTTTCACTACACTACTGGCTAAGACCTTCAGGACTGCGCTGAACAAATGTAAGGCTAACAGCCATCCTTTGTTTTCTTACTGATACTAATGGGAATGCTTCCAAAGTTTCGACTCTTAAATATGATTTTTACTAATGGGTTTTGGAATAAATGACTTAGCCCGAGGTTTGGTAAGTTTCCCAGTTCTTGCAAAAATAAAAAAAATTAGTCAAAAAGGATTACTGAATCTTAGCTAATGTTCTTTCTATAGGTATTAAAATAATCATATTGTTTCCTCTCACTTAATCTGGTAAGATATTATTCATAGTTCCTGATCTTTGCATTCCTGGAATATATTATACTTGTCATGATGTTCTGCATTGCTTAAATAAAGTTATAAATTTGATTTCTTAGTGTTTTTCTTTTCCCCCAGAAAATCTGTGCCAGCATACCTAGCTCCAAAGGCTTTTTCTGTTCTACTGCAAGACTAGACAGGCATAAGCTGCTTCAAGAAGAAATCTAAGAGGGAGGATTTTCTCCCATCTGTAGTGCTGAAGAAGATTTTTCCACCTTAATCCAATGGAGAGAGTATCAGACTAACTATTGCAAATCTCTTATCAATTTTTATCTTCCTGTAGACACCCTTAATACCTGGATTTTTAGAAGCCTACTGCAAAGCTATTTAGTAACTCAAAAAGCAACAAATGACCTTAGGCGAGTTCCACAATGCTTTTGTACAAGTTCCTAGAGTGAACACACGAGGCAGCTGGTAACTCAATTACTGTTCTAATATTTTGTTTGAGAAGCAGATAAGGATTTAGAAACACATTAATTTTGATAAAAATGGACTTGTCAGTTACCCTTGAGGCTTTCATGGAAGCATTACAAGAGTGTTAATTTCAACATTCTGCAATCTGTATATAAAATACCCTCATGCAAACATTTTTTTCCACAAACTGATTGCAGTTATATGTGAAATCTCTCATCTGTTTCCCTAGATTTCGTTATGGTAAAATCAAATCACTGTATCTTTGAAACAAAAGTCTACTTGAAACACTGTATACATAGAGAGTAATATCCAACCAGAACTGGTCAAACTAGATTTTAGTAAAATTTCTATATTCAACAGAGAACTGTCAATCTTGGTTTCCTCAAACTGTAGCCTGTGAAATACCTGCATCAGAATCACCTGCAACACACATTAAAAGCACAGATGCCACACCCCAAATGTGTTCCATCTGAATTCAGCAAGAAGCTGGAGGAGAGGGGGTATTTTCATTTTCAACAGGGTTTTCGGAGTGACTCACAGGCAAACTGCAGACTGAAAACACTCATCTACACGAACAATACTGGCAGCCATTGTAGGACTAGAGTACAAAGTGGAAATATAAATCTTCTCCAAAGACAGTCTATGTTTTTAGCTGCTCTATTAGAGGTGAGCAGTAAATATCTTTTCACCAAAAAATTAAGGAAGTCAATGATGGTCCCATAATTGACCTAGGACTTAAAAAATTATTAAAAAAAAACACCTTCCCAACCTCTGCAGAGGCTGTTTGTGACCAGAGGCTGAACAGAGGCTATGCTCCTCCTCCATGGGCCTGGGGTGGCAACTGCCCTTCTGCACTGGATGGGAGGACTAATGTCAGCATGTGAGTCTCAGTCACTACATGGGGTATGCAAAGCTGGACTGTTTTAAGATTTCTAATTTTATTTTATTTTTTTTAAGATTTATTTATTATTTATTTATTTTTGGCAGCATTGGGTCTTAGTTGCAGCACGCAGGCCCTTCATTGAGGCATGTGGGATCTTTCGTTGCAGCGTGCAGGCTTCTCTCTAGCTGTGGCAGCGGGTTTTCTCTCCTCTAGTTGTGGTGAGTGGGCTCCAGAGCACGTGGCCTCTGTAGTTTGTGGCGCATGGGCTCTCTAGCTGAGGCACACGAGCTCAGTAGTTGCAGCACTCAGGCTTAGTTGCCCTGCAGCGAGTGGGATCTTAGTTCCCTGACAGGGATCGAACCCATGTCCCCTGCATTGTAAGGTGGATTCTTTAGCACTGGACCACCAGGGAAGTCCCAAGATTTCTAATTTTAAAAAATTCTTTTCCTATGTTACATGCCTCTGTGTTGCCAAATATATTGTTTTTGAAAAATTAAGTGGCAATAAAACTCTCAACAAGTGTGGAACCTACACTAAAAAAAGGGGGAACTTTAGACCCAGTAATGTCAACTTGGACATAAATTTGGTGATTCTCTGGTGCTGAGTAGCAAACTACCTACAAAGATTTTGATAATGTTTAATTGTGACCAAATGTCAACTTACCAATTTATGATCTATGCTGACTTTTGAAACTATAATTTTTATAGATAAAGAGCCTTGCTAAAGGCTGACAATCTACTCTAGGAAAACCCAAGGCCTCTTCTGACAGTGTACTTATTGATAATAATAATATGGATTGAGTTCCAAGCTTGCTGAGTGATTAATTCTTTCCTCTGGGCTTCCCTGGTGGTGCAGTGGTTGTGAATCCGCCTGCCGATGCAGGGAACACAGGTTCGTGCCCCGGTCTGGGAAGATCCCACATGCCGCGGAGCAGCTGGGCCCGTGAGCCATGGCCACTGAGCCTGCGCGTCTGGAGCCTGTGCTCTGCAACGGGAGAGGCCACAACAGTGAGAGGCCCGTGTACAGCAAAAAAAAAAAAAAAATCTTTCCTCTGAGGACAGAATGCAATAGAGATCGAGATTGAATAAAACAGACTATGTAACATAGTTACAATGCCTCTATAACAGGATTAGGATGAAAGTCATTAATTTATTACTTCTTATAATAGGGAACCATCACTTTCTCAGAAGACTGAGGGCATTATGTCAAATTATAAAGACAACCACTACAATGAAAATATCAGAATAAACCAAGAAGAACAGCAAAGAAAACGGACCATATAGTGGAAGATTCTTTAAGATATAAAAATAGAAAACTGATTATGGACAAACTAATATCAAATATATCTACCATAATGACAAATGTAAATGGGCTAAACTCACTTATTTAAAGAAAATTAACCTTGGATTGGATTACAAAAGAGGAAAAACTGGGATTTCCCTGGTGGCACTGTGGTTAAGAATCTGCCTGCCAATGCAGGGGACACAGGTTCAAGCCCTGGTCCAGGAAATTCCCACATACCACGGAGCAACTAAGCCCGTGCACCACAAATACTGAACCTGCACTCTGGAGCCCACGAGCCACAACTACTGAAGCCCGCACACCCAGAGCCCATGCTCCACAACAAGACAAGCTACCACAATGAGAAGCCCGTGCACCACAATGAAGAGTAGCCCTTAATGCTGAATACTAGTGGTCATAGTAACTATTCTTGTTATTCTTCTGACTTTTTTGGGTCTATTATTAGTGCTTGTTATTGCTGTAGTTGTATAATCTTACACAGTATAGAAGTTTCCTGAAGTATTGCTGTCATTTTTGGTGTTGTCTTGTAATTAATAATGGATGAATGGATGTTGAATTTTATCAAAATACTTTTCACATCTGTCTAGATGATCATATATTTTTCTCCTCTACCATACTAATGTGATGGGTTATATTATTAGATTTCTTTATGTTGAACTGTTTTTATATTCTTCAGCTAAGGAATCACACTATCTTGTATTTATCCTTTTTAGTATACTGATGGATTCTGTCCGCTAACATTTAATTTTGGAGATTGATTATATGATTTACACCTTAAAAAAAAAAAAGAGTAGCCCCTCATTCTTGCAACTAGAGAAAGCCCGCACAGCAACAAGGACCCAACGCAGCCATAAATAAATCAATAAATCAATAAATCAATAAATCAATTTATTTTAAAAAGAACAAGAAAAACTTTCTACACTACCAATAGGAGCAAAACTTAAAGTAATTCAGAAAGGTTAGAGAGAAAAGGTTGGCTGGAAAAAAACTGCCCAGATGAATATATTAGGCTAGTGCAAATAAAAAGAAAGCATGGGCCAAGATTTTCTTATCAGGCAAGATAAAATTCAGGACAAAAAGCATTATAACAAGACAAAGAGAGGTACTTAATGATAAAAAGGACAAGATGGAAGAAAAGCTTTTCATCCCATATCCTTACAAGAGTTTTAGATTTTTGAACCATTGGAATATACTACTTATTCAAAAAATAAAATTGTTTCTTTAGAAGAGAGAAAGAGGGCTTCCCTGGTGGCACAGTGGTTGAGAGTCTGCCTGCCAATGCAGGGGACACGGGTTCAAGCCCTGGTCTGGGAGGATCCCACATGCTGCGGAGCAACTAGGCCCGTGAGCCACAACTACTGAGCCTGTGCGTCTGGAGCCTGTGGTCCGCCAAGAAGAGAGGCCGCGATACCGAGAGGCCCGCGCACCGCGATGAAGAGCGGCCCCCACTTGCTGCAACTAGAGAAAAGCCCTCGCACAGAAACGAAGACCCAACACAGCCATAAATAACTAAATAAATAAATAAATAAATAAATAAAAAGCTAAAACTATAGAGCTTCTAGAAAAATATGAAGGAATATGTCTATGAACTTGGTATAGGCACAGATTTCTTAGGAATTAAAAAAAAAAAAAAAAAGAAGAGAGAAAGAAAAAGCAAAGAGTGGATTACAGGATTTACACAGGAGCTCCCAGGAGATGTTTGTCCACTTCCATGGACTTAAACCTGGGAGGCTAGGAGTCCAGGAAACGGAATGGCTACAACCTTCCTGCTACCTTGTGGAATGTAAGAGGGCAAACGCCAGAGGGAGAGACGAAGGAGAAGAGCCCCTAAATCCATCCATGCCCAATTCCAGCCTACCTTCAAGCTTTTCACTTACATGAGCCAATATGTTCATTTTTCACTTTTAAAAATTCAATAAGAACTCACTATAAAGTATACAGTTTTCAAACAGCAAAAGAGGAGTCTTTGCTGTCCAGAGAAGGAAGTGGACACAATCACACAGACAGCATCTTAGAAAGATAGCAACCTCTACTGTTGGCCAGATGGGCAAAAGTAAACTGAGGTGAGAAAGACCCAGTTTGATTTCAGCTGGTGAGCCTGCTTCAGACCAAACCAAGAGGGAGACAGAGGTACAAGTCAGAGACTATAGAGACCAGGAAGCCCCCGGCCACCACTACACACACACTTTCCCAGCAAGCAGAGATAAAGGGACCTTAGACAAGTTACCACTGGGGGCTAGAAATTAAAAGCAAATTTAGGGCAAGCCCTCGCAGGGTTAGAAAGACCCGAAGTAAGGAAACACTAGGACCTGGCCCCAGAGGACAGGCCTACTAGGGAGCCAGAAGAACTGAGAATCTCCTCACTCACTATGCAAACTCCATGGGGCCTCAGATAGAGGAGGCCTAAGGCCCAGGAAGTAACCAAGGCCTGCACGAATGGCAGCTGTGCCTGCTGTTCAAAAGACTAAGACAGGAGGTCTTACCTTACCTTATCTTAAGGTAAGACGTCCACACTAGGTAAACTCATGTCTTTCTAAAATTTTCTCTAGCTTTTGATTTTACTTTTTCTTTTATAGTAGTTGTTACTTTAAGGAAAAAAAAAAAAGGTAACACTCCAACAAAAAATTGCTCATCTGTCTGGAAATTGCTAACCTGACAGGGAAGTACTTCTATCTGCAATGAGGTCAGAAAAACTAAGAGGATTAGAGTGCTCAAACTTTGGGGAACCAGGGGGAAGAGAAAAACGAAGGGGGAGGGAATGGAGGCAGAAAGCCCAAGGGCCTAGAGAAGGCATCATTTCTGCCCACAGTCATAACCTCCCAGCTCTTCCTCCCTGACCCTGGAAATCTTCTCTAAGGATGAACTCCCTTGGAACAATATTTTAAAACCTCCATCCTCTCTTAATCTTTCAGTCCATCCCAATCCTGGGTCTTTTTGCCACCCGTCTCCACATACCATACCCCCAGCCCTGTGCACATATTCTTACTTATTTAACAAGCCAGCCAAGACTCACCTCCTCTAAGACGTTTTCTCAGAAGAATAACCACATGCTAGGATGGCCTGTGCTTTCTACTGGACATGTGGGACTGCAGTTTGTAAAGTAATACCTTCAGAAATAAAGCTACTTTGTTTGAAGCACACATGCTTTTTGTCAGGAACTTTACTGCCAGAGATAGAAATACAAACTGTAATATGCATTATAAAGGAATGAAAGTTTCATGGAATATTAACCAAAATAATGTCAACTGTGCTATAACACATTACTCATTTTGAAGTCCAGAAGCAGAGGTGAAAGAAGGGAATGGTTGCTTCTTTGTGTGTTTTTACTGAGAAGCCGTATAATGGAGTGGTTCAGAGCCTATGCTTCAGAGCCAGGAAGTCTGGATCAAATCCCAGTTCTGCCACTTAGTAGTTGGATAACCCCAGACTCAACAGCTCTCTGCCTCAGTTTCCTGGAAATCTGTATTAAAAGAATAGTAGCTCCCTCACAGGGGGTTTGTGAAGATTAAATCAGTCAATAAATATTATAAAGCCCCCAGAATAGTGTCTAATACATAGTGTTAGTTATTGCTGTTATTATTAACATTACTACTGCTACTTAAGAATGAAAGATAGGAATAGTCATGTGCTCAAAGGAAAAGGGAAAAAAGGGAGAGTGCTTTAGAATAGATGAAATTGGGCAGGGCAGGCACAAAGGAAAGAACACATCAGCAATGAAAAATATTCTCAGTAGCTACCAAGATGTGTCTCTAACGGTACCTTTTTCACTCCAGGGGAGCACAGGATGAAGATGAGGAAAAGCTAATGTGGGATTTCAGAAACGACTACCCCTCCCCAAAATAGCACCTCACCTACTTCTGATGCGTCAAATGCCTTTAAATAGATATAAAGCATTTTCATTTCACAGGTAGAAACAAGTCACTCAAAGGTCACTTAAATAGCAGTCTTCAAAGATGACAAAACAAAAGATACAGGTTAATTTTAAAGTTTATCTTTAGAAAAGTTAACAAAAGTTGCTAAACTCTAAAACCAATTACCTAGACATGTACACACTACTATATATAAAATAGATAACTAATAAGGACCTACTGTATAGCACAGGGAATACTACTCAATACTCTGTAATGACCCATATTGGGAAAAGAATCTATGGGTTGGCCAAAAAGTTCCTTCCTTTTTTTTTTTTTTTTCTCTCTTGCGGTACGCGGGCCTCTCACTGTTGTGGCCTCTCCCATTGCGGAGCACAGGCTCCTGGACGCGCAGGCTCAGTGGCCATGGCTCACAGGCCCAGCCACTCCGCAGCATGTGGGATCTTCCCGGACCAGGGCACGAACCCGTGTCCCTTGCATCGGCAGGCGGACTCTCAACCACTGCGCCACCAGGGAAGCCCTCCTTCAGTTTTTAAGTAAAAATAAAAGACATTTTTCATTTTCACCAAGAACTTTATGGAACAACATATTCACCGTTTTGTTCCACTAACTTCTGCCATTTTTCAGGCAACTTCATAATTCTATCTTCCCAAAACTTTTAATCTTTTTGAGCAAATAACTGTTCCAGGTGCCTTTTATAGTCTTGCAGGGAATTGAAATTTTTTTCCACTAAGAGAATTTTGTAAAGACCGAAATAAATGGAAATCTGAAGGTGCAATGTCTGATGAATACGGTGGATGAATCAGAACTTTCCAGCCAATCTGTAACAGTTTTTGCCTGGTCATCAAAGAAACATGTGGTCTTGCGTTATCCTGATGGAAGATTACACGTTTTCTGTTGACTAATTCTGGACATGTTCCATAGAGTGCTGCTTTCAGTTGGTCTAACTGGGAGCAGTACTTGTTGGAATTAATCGTTTGGTTTTCCGGAAGGAGCTCATAATAGAGGACTCCCTTTCAATCCCACGATATACACAATACATCACCTTCTTTGGATGAAGACCAGCCCTTGGTGTGGTTGTTGGTGGTTCATTTCGCTTGCCCCACAATCTCTTCCGTTCCACATTATTGTACAGTATCCACTTTTCATCGCCCATCACAATTTGTTTTAAAAACAGAACGTTTTCATTATGTTTATGTGGAGAATTGCATGTAGAAATAAGGTCAAGAAGGTTTTTTTCACTTAATTTATGTAGAATCCAAACATCAAAGCTATTAACATAACCAAGCTGGTGCAAATGATTTTCAATGCTTGATTTGGATATTTTGATTATGTCGGCTATCTGCTGTGTGGTATAACATTGATTGTTCTCAATTAATGTCTCGATTTGATCACTATCAACTTCAACTGGTCTACCCAACGGTGAAGCATCGTCCAGCGAGAAATCATCAGCACGAAACTTCACAAACCACTTTTGACATGTTCAATCAGTCACAGTACCAAAAACTCAAATGTTCAGCAAGTGAATGGATAAACAAGTTTTGTAGCAATTCTACTGAACAATAAAAAGGAACAAACTACCAATACACTCAAAGCATGGGTGAATTTCACAGGCATTATGCTGAAAGGGGCTGGACATGAAATAGTACATACTGTAATGATTCCATCTATGTGAAATTCTGTAACAGTCGAATCAGATCAGTATTTGTTTGGAGTAGGAGGTGAACGTGGGGAGAAAAATGACTGCAAAGAGGCACAGGGAACTTTCTGGGAAGATGGAAATATTCTGCATCTTAATTGGGGTGGTGGTTATATTGATGTATATATTTATCAAAATTGATTTGACTCATACACTTAAAATGTGTAAATTGTATTGCATGTAAATTATACTTAAGGTTGATTAAAAATTAAAGCTTTAGGGCCTCCCTGGTGGCGCAGTGGTTGAGAGTCTGCCTGTCGATGCAGGGGATACGGGTTCGTGCCCCGGTCTGGGAGGATCCCATATGCCGCGGAGCGGCTGGGCCCGTGAGCCATGGCCACTGAGCCTGCACGTCCGGAGCCTGTGCTCCGCAATGGGAGAGGCCACAACAGTGAGAGGCCCGCATACCGCAAAAAAAAAAAAAAAAAAAAAAAAAAAAAAATTAAAGCTTTATATATTTGCCATATATAATTAATAGCTGAAAAATTTTCTATTAAAAAATCTGAACATTTTGGTACGGATGAACTGGTTTGCAGGGCAGAAATTGAGACACAGATGTAGAGAACAAACGTATGGACACCAAGGGGGGAAAGCGGGGGTGGGGTGGGGGTGGAGGTGTGATGAATTGGGAGATTGGGATTGACATGTGTACACTGATGTGTATAAAATGGATAACTAATAAGAGCCTGCTGTATAAAAAATAAAATAAAATTCAAAACAAATATCTGAACATTTAGACCAACAAATTCCTGTGCCAGTGTGTATTTCAAATACATTTTTGGAATAAGATTCTAATTCAAGTATTTATTCAGCAAAAAGCAATGGTGCAGAGAAGTATCTCATTTTGAAGAAAAACATTTAACTTCAAAAAGTACATTCCATATTTATATGCTTTGAGATGATCATAGTTTAAATGTCATCCACTATTTCACATACACACAATCATCCTAACATGAAGCAAATTTTTACAAAATAATTTACACTTCCTGTGGTTCAAAGACATTGTTGTTAATCACAAAAATCACAAAATCTTTACCTGACATTATATGCCCTCGAGAAAAAGCAAAAGAAATCCTACTTTTCTGAGAGTCTTATATAATCCTGAAGAGAATGATCAGCATTAAAACATTCTCAGCTTAGTGGAAATTCATCTCAAACATTTTTTTTCATGCATGATTAAAAGCATTCTCTCAGTGACAGACACAAAATCAAGACCATTTCACTCGGATCATATGCCTTTGAGTTCATTAACAAGCTCAAGCCTGCCTCAGACAACTTAAAATAACCAATCTTCTTAAACTGATATTTTTCTCTACAAATAACGAACTCTGATATTATCCCAAGAAACAGCTGCTTCAAAAAAAATAATAAAATCAACAAATTGACAATCTGGAATTCATAGTACATGAATAACTAACTGATGTTTCCTTTTCAATTCAACAAATCTTCACTATAGGAATAAATGGAAAAAAGGAAAAAAAGGAGTTCCTTGCTGTGTGTTATGGGCTGAATTATGTCCTCCTAAAATCCCTATGTGGAACTCCTAACCCCCAATACCTCAGAATGTGACCTTTTTTTGAAGACAGAGTGCTTACAGAGGTCATCAAGTTGAAGTGAGGTCATTAGGGTGGGCCCTAGTTCAATATGACTGGTGTCCCTGTGAAAAGGGGAAATCTGGACACAGACACACACACAAAAGGAAGACTATATCAAGAAACATAAGAAGAAGATGGCCATCTATGAGCCAAGGAGAGAGGCCTGGGAAAGCCTTCCCTCACAGCCCTGAGAAGGAACCAACCCTGCTGGAACCTTGATTTTGGATTTCTAGCCTCCGGAAGTGTAAACCAATAAATTTCTGTTTTTTAAGCCACCCAGTCTGTGGTACTTTGTTACATCAGTCCTGGCAAACTAACACAACCCTACTAAAGGGCTCAGTATCTACTTAGAGATGCTTATAAACAAATCACTAAAATACCAAGTAGATTGAAAAGAATGCCTGTGGTAGTATCTGCCAATTTCAAGAGTGTAAATATTCTCACCATAGATGATTCTAAGCTACCAAAGCTTACCTGAAAGAAAATTCCATGGAAATATAACCATCCATTCTCACAAGCCACTACAAGCCGAATCTAGCACAGAGCAAAAACACAGGCATCAGTATTTAATACACAGGTGATTTCAATGTACAGCCAAGGCTAGAATCCCAACTGAAAATTGCAGGACAGCTTCATAAAAGCAATAAGACTGTTAAAATACAGACTATTTTAGAAGACAGATGAGGAGAAAACACCACACCACATAAGAATAGCTTAAGAACGGCAAAAAAACAAGTAAAGAATGAAAAAAAGAGCTAATATTTACTGAGCACTTACTATGTTCTATGCACTGTTTTAAACCCATTATATGTATTAACTATCTTAATCCTCACTACTACTCTGTGAAAAAGTTCCATTATTATATACCTGGTTTTGTATAAGAAAACAGAGCCACAGAGAGGTTAATAAGATCCACAGCTAAAAAACGAAAACAAAAACAAAAAACCAAGGAAGCTAGGATTCAAACACAGGTTGTCTGGCCCCAGACTCTGTACTCAGACCACTGTCCTGTGCCATCTCTCATTGTACATGACATGTTTAGAACACAGCAATTAGTCTAGTGCAACTAGAGCCCAGAGAAAGGGACAAGGGACTGGACAGGAGAAAGTGTGCCATACTCCTGGCTTCAGGTTACCTTACTTAAGCAATGGGTTTTCAACTCAAACTCTTGTAAAATCAATCAATTTAACCTTCTTGCATAACTTGTTGTTTAAATACGTCCAATCAAATAGAAAGGTCTGGAAGTGAAAATCTATCTGTAAAACAAAATCACCACCTCTTTATTTATATGTGAAAATACGATTTAGACACAAGGATTGTTTAGCAGGCAACAAGCACCTGTCATCATTCAGGAGCAATTAGCGTGGCCTAGAGCCTCTGAGAAGGAATGCAGGAAAATCATACACATTCCCTAAGCTACAAAGAGAATTCTGGAAGATGAGGCTGCACTCACTAAGCTCCTGGGGCAAAGACAGCACCACACATGAAAAGCCTAATTTTTCCACTTCTGAGGTTAGAGGAAAGACACCTATAAACACTTCACATCACTGAGGCCCCGGGGGACCAATGAATTTAATTCCACTACTGTTTCCAACATTTAGCCAGTATTTAACTCTGGAATTGTTCTTTAAAAAAAAAAATGCTTTTTATCTATGTATTTGCAGAGCATTGTAAAATATCAGCATTTTGACAAAGGTAGTATTTTAGTATATAAGATAATGGCAAAACTGAATAAAACACATACCCTTTAAGTAAAATCTTTGCATTGTCAGTACAGAGGGAAAGATAAAGTGAAAGGAAACAAGCAAGCAAGGAGGGAAAGAGAGGCTTCTCTCTTTTTACAGGCAAATACTTTAATGCTCACAGGGCCTTGGAACTAACCTAAAGAAGCCCTTTCTTCTGCAGCCCCAGAAAAATGACAGAATGTGTTGAGAGGCTAAGTTCTGTGTCTCTCTGTAGCAATAAGTAGGTGGGAAGGAGGTAGAATATGACAATCAACCTGAAGGCCAGGCTGTTCCCACTGTTCTCCAGAAGTGAGAAGAAATAGGATTTTATTCTGGGTGGGCAATCTCTTGTCTTGCTCAATTTAATCACCCACATGTAAACTCTGTGATATCCGTGGGTTGAGAGTTAAAAGTTACATAAAGACTGTAAAGTATCCTTACCGATACATAAATGACTGCCTAACTTGGCAACCAGGAATTGCTTAAAAAGGGCAGTAATCACTTTATCAAGTACTTCCAAACTCCCAATATTTTAGTCAGAAGCAAACTAGTTTTTACATTCCTACTTGCAAAAATTATATCTCAACAGTATTAAACACCTGTCACTTAGTGGCTTATTGGAACAACACACATTTATTATCTCACAGTTCTGTAGGTCAGAATTCCAACCGTCTCACTGGGCTGAAATCAGGGTATAGACAGGGCTGTGTTCCCTTTCTGAAGGCTCTGGGAGAGAATCTGGTTCCTTGCCCTTTCCAATTTCTAGAGGCAGTCTACGTTTCTTGGCTTGTAGCCTCTTCCTCCATCTTCTGAGCCAAAATGAGTGGGTCAAACACTCACAGCACATCACTCTGACTCTTCTGCCCACCACCCTTCCACATTTATAGGACTTGTGATTATTGAGCCCACCTGGATAATCCAGGGTACTCTCCCTACCTTAAAATCAGCTGAGTAGCTCCATTATTTCCCCTCTGTCATTTAACCTCACATATTCACAGGTCCTGGGTTTGGGACAAGGTTATCTTTGGAGACAGAAAGACAGATACATGCATATATGCATACATGCTACTAGACCACCTGTGCCTGATTCCTCACTATTAAAAAATTTATAATTTATAAATTACACAGTAATTACTATAATAGTAATTACCTCAAAGGTTCGTTGTGAAGATTACATGAGTTAATATGAGTAATCATCATTGAATACACCTGGTATATAGTAAGAGCTACACTATCTTTTACAAACTCTTTAGAATTTCTTTTTTTTTGGCTGCACTGGGTCTTTGTTGCTGCATGTGGGCTTTCTCTAGTTGCAGCGAGCGGGGGCTACTCTTCGTTGAGGTGCATGGGCTTCTCATTGCAGTGGCCTCTCTTGTTGCAGCACACGGGCCCTAGAGCGTGTGGACTTCAGTAGTTGCAGTGCATGGGCTCAGTAGTTGTGGTGCACGGGCTTAGTTAACCCGCAGCATGTGGGATCTTCCCAGATCTCTGAACCCGTGTCCCCTGCATTGGCAGGCGGATTCTTAACCACTGTGCCCCCAGCGAAGTCCCTACAAACTCTTATTTCATCTTTGTTTAAACTTTTCTCTCGTTGTGCAATGTATTTTCCCAACACCTGTCTAGTTAAGTGTTGCCTATCCTTCTAAGCCTTCTCTTGCTTGATGCTTCCCTACATTGCATAAAACTGCATTTGTCTAATACAGCAGCTACTAATCACATGGAGCTACTGAGCACTTGAAATGGGGCTGGTTGGAATTGAAGTGTGCTATAAGTGTAAAATACACATTGGATTTCAAAAACTTTGTCAAAAGGAATGTAGAGATTTAATATATAAAAAGGGATGTAACAGTTATATGTTGGAATGATATTTTGGATATACTGAATTAAATAAAGTATATTATTAAGATTAATTGCACCTGTTTCTTTTTACTTTTTAATGTGGCCACCAAAAATTTTAAATTACATATGTGATTCACATTACATTTCTACTGAGCAGTGTTGCTCTACACAGAATTATCCTCTCCCTCTCATGTACTCTCTTAGTATTTAGTTTGCTTTCCTATCATACACACTATATAATCTACTTTGTACTGCAGCGATTTGTGTATGTGCTGGCTTTCCAAGTAGACTGGTAGCCTTTAATGGGCAAAGATCATGGATCTTCTAATCTCAAGAAGATCCATGGTAACTGTACAATAACTGTTTGTGAAGCTGAATGGAAAGGGAAACATTATTTAGCTAATGTGTTTTGTATACCTTACCTGATTCATTGTTAACAGGAATGACCAGAAGTCAATCTGTCTTTGAAGCAACTTTTTCTTGGGTTAAATACATGACTAGGATGTACAGCAAATGGCAAAACAAAGTTTCATAATACAATACTTAGCTTATTACATACAATGCACCCATCTATCTTTGACTCTACACTATTTTATTTCTTTTTTTTAAGTGGTAATTGCAACCCATAAGATTGTTTTCATAGTCTGCTAATGATTTGTGACCACAGCTCAAAAAGCACTGCCTTGATGGGTGGGTCAGGTGCAGGCCTCCCTGGCTGGACACAAACCATCTTAAAGATGTCATGTGATACTCAGCACTCCCCTGATCTCAATGGCCCCACCAGGTAAGGACTAACGCTGTGGTGTGGTCATGGTCCAACATGGCCATCAGGGAAGACACAGAGATCCACTCATCATGAATTCTTTTCTCCACCAGCCTTCCTGTTGGGGCTGGGGGCAATTTAGTACACAATCTAGTACAGTGTGTTCAGGGCCCATGTCCACTCCCATGAGATGGAGAGCCCAGCTCAGCATGGCCAAGAGAGTTGATCAGAGCTGAAGGTACAAAGTAACAGAAAGAGCTCAAGATGGTGCTAAGGGAAAGAGTCCTAAGAACTTGTCAGAGTTTTCTGAGCTGCTATTGTGTGAAGGGGCTCCCAAGCAAGCCTGGAGAAACGCCATTAACCTCAGCATTATGTATATTAAATCAAATTATATATTGAATCAAATACTAGACAGGTATTTTCTTTAAAAAGGTGAAGGGAGGAGGGGTAAGGAAGGGAAGAGGAAAAGGGAGGTAGGGAAGAAAAATGGTAGAGGGAAAAGGCAAGCCAGGACTTCACAGACTTTTATCGCTCTAGGGATGAAGACTTGGGTTAGTGGTTAAAAAGAATCCACAAAAAGAGGATGGGAGGGAGAAGAACTTCCTGGCCTGAAAATAAGAGATAAGGGAATAATTTCAGAGTAATCAACAAAAATAATGGAAATTAGTAAGAAATCTCCTTTCAGCAGAAAGGTTTGACAGGAAGGAGTCATTGAAAAGACTAATGGATAAGTCTGCGACCACAAAGGCTCCGACATAAGCAAGCCTGGTGGGGAGGCGGGGTGCGCTTTGAACCAAGGTTTTGATTTAAGGTAGACAGTGAAAGGAAGCTTTGTTAGAAGGGAAGAAAGTGAAATGAATCTTTGAACTATGAAGAGGGAAAGGGAGGAAAAATAACTGAAGAGATCCTAAGGACAGATGGCTACCTTTTTTAAGAGTTCAATTAAGGAGATTTTTGTACTTCATATTGCTATTAGGTTATATCTTAATGATGGCAGGAGGTGGACTTATCAACATCAAATAGGACTGGAGATCTAGTGGGCTTTGCCACTAATTACCTTGGTGATCATGTAACTTCAGAATAAAATGTTTTAGTTAATTAGGAGACTTTATGAAATTAAATCTCCAACCCCAAACCAACAGGTGATTTACAAAAATCAAGTAAAAGTAGTAGAACAATTCTGCACATCTCACACAATTGCTTCCCAACTTTCTGTTCAAGTGGACTGGCCCCACCTTGGGAGTTCTCTGTAGTAATCATTCCTCCAGACTGCTCAAATTCTGTTTTTTCCTATTCTACTACTATCAATAAACCTATAACATGTACACCCCATTATTCTTTTAAAATAGAGATATTCCTGAGGATTTAAACGCAATGAAAATGCACAAAGACGCTCACTATTTAGATAAACCACACAGCAAACACTCTTGTAGAATATCTATTAATTTATCGTGTTTTAAAATCTGGATTTTCATATATATGAGTTGAAAGTGCTACCCATTAAGGGCTTCCCTGGTGGCACAGTGGTTAAGAATCCATCTGCCAATGCAGGGACACGGGTTTGAGCCCTGGTCCAGGAAGATCCCACATGCCGCAGAGCAACTAAGCCCCTGAGCCACAACTACTGAGCCTGCGCTCTAGAGCCTGAGAGCCACAACTACTGAAGCCCGGGCACCTAGAGCCCGTGCTCAGCAACAGGAGAAGCCACCGCAATGAGACGCCCACACACCGCAATGAAGAGTAGTGTCCACTCGCTGCAACTAGAGAAAGCCCGCATGCAGCAACAAAGACCCAACGCAGACAAAAATAAATAAATAAATATTTTTAAAAAAGTGCTACCCATTAAAAGTTCTAGCTAGAGATGTAAAAATTATCTGCACCAAGAAAACTACTGAAAATACAATGGCATTTCTACCAGAGAAGGAATTAATACAATTTTTAAAAGGAAATCAATATAAAACAGATTTTTAATATATTAAGACTTCCTCTTTAAATGTTTGCCTTGAGACACATTTTCCTACTGTGTATTAGATTTATTTCTGCTACTTAATCCACTACCATATCTACTACCACAATCAATATTCTAATTTTGAATTTTCTAAATAGTGAAGTGAAATTATTATATAATAAACAGAATGAAACAGAATGGAAAAGGAGCCAACTTTACATTTTATCTTCTACTCTAGAAACAAGGAATAAAGAAAATAAGAAAAACAGAACAGAAAGAGAAAAAAAACAAAAAAAGATTTCCTATGAGCATCACAGTAGAAAAAGTTTCAAGTGCCAGAGATGAGGTTGGAACCTTGCTGTCAAATGATAGGAAATTAATATGGTCTTCCCAAAATGAGTTGGCTATCCTCGTACATTTAAATACACATTTACCATCATATATCCTGTACGAATTTCCAGCTACTACAACAATCCCTTCACGTTTATAAAACCCAATTCATTTTTCCTAAGAAAAACAAACAGGAAATATTCATTATTCTCCTTATTCCAAAAGTTACTTGTTTAGTCATTCACTCATCAAGCATTTATTAAGTACCTACTATATTCAAGCTACTATAATAGGTCCTGGGGACACAAACGATTATTATGACACAGTTTCTGCCACGAGCCATCCCTTCTCAGTTTTTTTCTGAGGATACTCTTAATCCAACCCCTCCTTAATATTGTTCTCTCTCCACTGTTCCAACCTTGATTCTCTTTCAGTTCCACTTTATACAATCTTTCTCTCCAAACCCCACATCTGTCCTGCCTTAGGCTGCTACACTCACCCTGCCAGGGCAGCCAACCAAACTAGTTTCTTTTCCCTGAGAAAGCCACACTCTCTCAAACCCCCATCAGCCTGGCTGTCATTCTCGAGTCTCAATTCTGGCATACTCTTCTGGGAAGCCTCGCTTAACTGCATAGACAAAGCTTCGTGTTCTTATGCTACCAGTGACTCTATAAGACCATAACATTTGGCACTTTTGTTATAACTGTTCGTTTCCATGACTACCAGCCCTGTAGACTGTAAGAATCTGGAAGGTAGGGACCTTACTCATTTTTGTATCTTCACCATCTAGTAATAAGCTTGGCACACAATAAATATTTTTAAGAATGAATGAATGAATGAATGGATGGATGAATAATAATGTGCAAATCAGAGGATGGATCAAAAGGTGAGAATCCACTGCAAACATCTATCAATACAAATATTTCTTAGGGATAAGAAAAGAATAATCAATCAGAATTTACTGCCAGCTATCTAAATTAATAAAATAAACTTGAAAGCGTAATAAAATACCTCAATTAGAAAGGTCAACTACTATAAAAAATGGAGACGAGCCCAACTCCAGGGAGCTTAAATGCCCTTTCTGGACCTCAAATACATCACCTGTATTTCTCTTAAACTCTGGTTTGGATTTTTTTTCATTCAAGCAATGGTCCTATTTATACTGGATTTAGCTCTAACACTCATACAGAACCTAAATGACAAGAAGCAGATAAACATGACATACACTGCCCCTAAAATGTGCTCCAGCATGTTTCCCCTACCTCAGTCATTCCTCCTCCACCTTCAAGAATGTTCCCACATCTGGGGCTTCGCTGGTGGCGCAGTGGTTGAGAGTCCGCCTGCCGATGCAGGTGACATGGGTTTGTGCCCCGGTCCGGGAAGATCCCACATGCCGCGGAGCGGCTGGGACCATGAGCCATGGCCGCTGAGCCTGCGCGTCCAGAGCTTGTGCTCCGCAATGGGAGAGGCCACAACAGTGAGAGGCCCGCGTATCGCAAAAAAAAAAAAAAAAAAAAAAAAAAGAATGTTCCCACATCTGCAAGTACATCACTACTACAACTCAGTAGTTTTTGGTAAACCAACCCACTATTTTTTCAACACAAATACCAACTTAAGAATCTTCCTATGCCGTAAACATTTATGAAATCACAGGTTTGATTCACTAATTACACATTTTTAATATACCTTAAATAAATATTTAACTATGAAAGTAAAGAATATTTATTTGTGAACTGCTTGGAATTCTATCAAGTAAGGAAACCAAGTGTGACTCGGCTCCACCAGTGGTGGCCAGTGCTCAGAGTCACCCACTCCCAACCTTCCCTGTTCCAGGGCCACTCCTCTTTTGACCTAAGACTCTACACCTGATTTATGCCCTTCTCCAGGCTCTCTGAATTCACTTGGTTTTGAGTTTCCTTCAATTCCTTTCGAATTTTAACTTAAATACTTAATTTTTTTTTTTTTGGTAATAAGCAATAAAGGAGAAACTTTATAAAAAGCTAATATGACTTAATCCTCGTGACAGCACTCTGATGGAGGACTGGTAAAACTTCACTACGGTTATTTTTTGTCTGCTCAGATTGTTAATTCACCAAAGAATGGAAGAAGGACTTTCCCCATTGGTTGTGCTTTTAAAAATGTTCTAACATGCTTAAACTTTAGGTGATACCAAAACAAATTTTAAACTGTTTTAAATTATAAAAAATTTGAAAACGGAGTTTTCTTTTTCCCTGAGTCAGACTCACCCCACGTACAAAACTACAGTAAAGATTTGCACATTGGATTATCAACATAATCCAAGTGCTTTTTAAATTTTATTTTAATTAAAGTAATATCAAGGAAGCAAAGTTCATTCATACTCAGAACAATCTCTAAAATAAGATCTTGATTAGAAGCACTTCTGCTCTGGGAAAGAGGAGTAAACACACCTTTCCCTCTTTCTCCTGCTGAGTACAACTCCCTGGACATTATATATACATAAAACAAATAGAAGACTCTCTGAAAGGCAGACAGAAAGCAGACCAGCAGGGAACTCGAGACCTGAGGAGTGACACAGAGGTGAGTCCCCTGAGTTTACTTTTGCCACATATATCCCAGCCTTGGAGGTGAAGAAGCTGACAATCGGGAGAGGCCAACAGGAGCAGGCAAAAAAGGTCCAACAATCCTGCTCTCCCCAAACACCCAGGAAAGGTGCAGCCAAGCAAGACAGAAAACTCTCAGACAATAACCACTCTACTCCAGCCAAACACCACAGAAAAAAAATGTGGTCCAACTCCACCCATGCTAGCAAAGGCCAAGGGGGGAACCTAGACTTCCTTTCTCACCAGACTGATAAATGGTATTAACTGGTCACGGTTAGTTTTTAGCCAAGTATAATTTTCTAAATGTCATGCAGCTTCAGAAAATTTTAAGAGTTAATATTGTAAAAAAATAATACACACCACTCACCATATCATTTGCAACAGATGGACTACAACCACATATCCCTACTTTGTCCTATTTCTCTACCTGGCTCTTTATCCCCTCCCTTTATGTTTCTTCCTTCTTCCTCCAACTCCCAACTACTGACATTCTCCAAACTCTTTGATCTTATCCTTTTCTCTGTACAGTTTTTTCTTTTATGGGAACTGTTCATTTATTTTTTTTATCTCAACACTCGCACTAGGCCTCTTCTATCATGCCATTCTTTGCCCAGAGACCCGACTGCCTTCCATTAGGAGTCCACACCCCTTTGCTGGATTTTATGGTCCTTGACTCTCTCTTCCCCCCAACTCTCAACATGAAAGTTCTCCTCCAATCAGAAAAGTCTCCCCACTGTCTTCACACCTCCTCTAATATTTCCAGCCTGTGGGCCCCAGAGTTCATGTCGTTTCCACACACACAACATACTGTCCTCCCTCCCCACTACCAATTCAAAGCCCCCTGTCCTGCAAATGCCCCCATGCCAGCCAACCTCCTCCAACAGGCCTTCCTTGGTTATGTCAGGGCCCAGAAAGCTCTCCCTCTCTGTACTCAAAGTTGACCATCATCTGCTCTGTCCATCTGACTTGCCTCAAAAATCAGTTTCTTTGAGAACTAGTAAATATTAATTAATATTTGTTTATTGTTTTCTATACCTTTCCTCTTGACCAGTTTTATAAACATATAACATCTCTAAGCTAAAGTGATCTTAACTGCAGTTAATACGGTGCTTAAAATCATTACTTTCCCTTTGTTTCTCTCTATAGAGAGAATGTAAGAATGTATACATTCCTACAACAAATGGAAAAGATAACAATTAATATAGTAAGACTAATTTCCTAAGAACCAAACTGAAATCTATAAACACACTTTACATAAGTGATCTATAAAATTTTACATAAATTATCTATAAAACATAATTCACTGAAGAAAAGATGATAGTTTATCATTATTGAGGAAGAATAACTTTAGCTTAGTACTATCTCTGACTAATAGTTATTCACTCTAAATTATCATACAATACAAATTAATTCTGTATCTAGACAAATAAAAATAAAAGTGAAGCTTTTCGTAGTCTTTAAATTGTTATCCATGGTATATGAAATGCTTTGGAGACCTCTTGTGGTCAAAGTTAAAAAATACAAAACAAAACAAAAAACCTAATACGTACTTAAAATGGATATTCTGTAATTCCAAGGCATTCTGCCTTTTCTCACAAAGCTTTATTATGTCTTCAGTATTAATAAAATATCAACCACTAAGTGACAAAAACGGCTGGTTTTAACTTCAGGTTTATAGTGGAAGAAAAAAAAAAAAGGAATTCTAAATCTGAGACTCAAGAACCTACCCATCACTATTTAAAACAAAGAAGAGGATACCACCAGAAACACAAAACAAACTTTTCTCCTTGAAAATTCAATGCTATGTTATTTACTGGTAGTAAATATGGAACAGAGTTTTGGCAAGCTCTGTTCTTCATACCCTAATTAAAAGCATTCCCAGGCTTCCCTGGTGGCGCAGTGGTTGAGAGTCCGCCTGCTGATGCAGGGGACACGGGTTCGCGCCCCGGTCCGGGAAGATCCCACATGCCGCGGAGCGGCTGGGCCCGTGATCCATGGCCGCTGAGCCTGCGCATCTGGAGCCTGTGCTCCGCAATGGGAGAGGCCACAACAGTGAGAGGCCCACGTACCGCAAAAAAAAAAAAAAAAAAAAGCATTCCCGATCCCCACTGCTAACTTTTTTTTTCTTTTTTTTTTTTTAAACAAGGCTAGGAATTGTATCTCAGGTTGATAAAGGCTAAATTTTATGGATGTTAAAGTGGACCCACTAGCATTTAGGGAGAAATTAAGGTAGGACCACACTTCACACAGTAAAGCAAAATAAAAGTGAATTAGAAGTTGAATGTAAAACTTTTTTTTAAATAATAAATCGACTAAAATAAAATATAAGTAATTATGTAAGTGTTTTCAGAATAAGGAGAGATATTTCTAAGCATAAAAATAATGGAATGCTACCATTAAGTATGGAGGCTTAATTGGTTCAGGCAGTACACTAAAAATACAGAGAAACAGTGAATTAATATATAATCAAAAATGTTTTTTCAAGAGAGTCAAAAAAAAAAAGGAAATCCCCAAGGGCCAAAAGCCATATGAAAATCATAGCTGTGGATGGGAGATGACACCATAAAGGGCCATGCACAGAGAGTAGAATACGAAGGTCCAACATACTTCTAGTAGGAGGTCCAGTGGAGCAGAGGGGAGAGGCAGTATTCAGAAAGATAATGGCAGGGCCTCCCTGGTGGCGCAAGTGGTTGAGAGTCCGCCTGCCGATGCAGGGGATACGGGTTCGTGCCCCGGTCTGGGAGGATCCCATATGCCGCGGAGCGGCTGGGCCCGTGAGCCGTGGCCGCTGGGCCTGCGCGTCCGGAGCCTGCGCGTCCGGAGCCTGTGCTCCGCAACGGGGGAGGCCACAACAGTGAGAGGCCCGCATACCGCAAAAAAAAAAAAAAAAAAAAAAAAAAAAAAAGAAAGATCATGGCAGATGGGAATAACAGAAAAAACAGCTTCCATCTATAGAGAGCTTTCTATGCTGGGTGCTGTTTCAAGCACTTTGCCTTTATTTTAACTTATTTAATCCTCACAGCAATCCTATGAGGTAAACACTCTTACTTTCTCTATTTTACAGAAAAGGAAACTGAAGGACAACATAATTGAGTAATTCAACCAAAGTCACTAAGAGGAAAGCCAATTTTCGAACCCAAACCCTGTGTCACAAGAGCCACACTGCTTGACCGTTTGACTTTTGAATCTCTACTGCTCCATTCTATACCTAGATATAGATCAACTTTAGACTACACAGAAATGTGGATTGTTTACTGTTTAGTCCATTATGTGAATAAAATAAAAAATTACATGTGGTTAGTAAACACAGAAAAAATTACATACTCCCAATGCTAACCAGAAAAATACAAATTAAAACAAGACAAAGGCAGTCATCAAATTTGGTAAAACCCACATATGACACCCAAACTATCTTTGGTATGCCAAATGGCTTTTGAATCTCATTTGATGAGTAAACATTTAGGAACATCCCCAGGCGATGCTACCTGCCAGCCAAAAAATTCCATTTTGGCAATGTCTTTGTGGAATGTTTTAATATTTTATTGAATTTTGCCTTTATTGTTTTATAAAAATAAGTGCTTTGTGACCATCTAGAGGGGTGGGATAGGGAGGGTGGGAGGGAGACGCAAGAGGGAGGAGATATGGGGATATATGTGTATATATAGCTGACTCACTTTGTTATACAGCAGAAACTAACACAACAATGTAAAGCAATTATACTCCAATAAAGATGTTAAAAAAAAAGAAGACTTTCTAGTTAGAATGCTGTGATTATACTGTAGCTAGAATTGAATATATCCATTTTTCTGAGAATGAATAATAATCATAGTATGAGTTATGATAATATAGTCTCAAATATTTTGTCTAGTTAAAACAGTGTTTGCCACCAAAATGCGATAATCTATGCCAACTGAAGAATTCCCACTTGTCTAAATTAATTTATACATTTGTCTGTTGGGCATAATATCTTATGTGATAGATTTCTAAATGATGTGCTGTTTCAAAATCTTAATGTGGTCTTCATTTCTAGCTGTTGTTCAGTAGTACTGGTTTGAATCATAGTATTCTACTAAAAATAAATCATAAATTGTGAAAATAAATAAATAAAGCTAAAAAAAATAAGTGGAAATCAGAAAAATGAGAGTGTTGATTCAACTGATCAATTTTAATCTCAATTACATCTAATTTAATCAAATATACACTCAGGTATGAAGGAAAAAATTAACAAAATCAAAGATATAAAATATGGGAAATATAGTTTTAGAAGACTGTCTTTAAAATCTTTAGAGATTCTATTAACTTTTTTAGCCCTCCAAAGGCAGCATCCCTTATCAGTCTACTTGTCTGACTTTTAATTAACCAAGTTTGAACACTGTCAGAAAAGGATTAAGAACAAAATAAGGGGAATTCATGCAGAATTTTTTGTCTATCCAATTGGCAGAAATTATTTCAATGATCACTTCCCATGCTAGCAAGGGCTCAAACAACCTGCCTATACTATAGTGGTAGAAGTATAAATTAATATTACCAATTCTAGCAAGCAATCAAGAGTTTTCTAAATGTTTATACTCTCTAACCAATTAATTCCACTTTTAGGAATTTAGCTTAAGGAAATAATCAGAAATGCACACAAATATTTCTATGCATGGATATTCATCATAGCAATATTTGTAATACTGAAAAAAATGAATACAATCTAACAAAAGGGGAATAGATAAATTACTGTATGATCCACTTATATGACTGAATGTTATGTAGTCATCTTGTCTTCATAAATACTCACTGAAATATTGGCAGATGCAATGATGTTCTCTAGAATTTGCTTCAGATAAATAATCCAGGGAGGGAGAGCGTAGAGTTATAGATGAAATGAGATTGGCTGGTTGAGAAATATTGAAGCTGGTTGATGGATTCATGGGGTTCACTAAACTATTCAGTATAATTTCATATACGTTTGAAATTTTCCATAATAAAGTAAAAAAATACATGGAGAATTAAAAAAAAACAGAATACAAAACTGATTTTGCAACATGAATCAAAGTTTATAAACAAAAAATGATGATACACATACACAGAAATAATACACCAAGATGTTTAACAGTAGTTATCTCTGAGTTATAGCTTGTTACTTTTGTGTTTTTTTTTTAACTCTCAACTTTTCCTAAATGAATATGGACTAGTGTTACAATCAGAAAAACATATTTTGAAAGCTACTTTGAAAGAATTTCAAGTCAGATGAAAAAGGAACATTCAACTCGAAGAACAAAGAAACATACACAACTTCACTGAGTCAATTAATTTGATTTTCCAACTGATTTGTTAACCTATTAAATGTAAATCTTCGTGGGCTCTCCAGCGTAGTCTAAAGTCCAAATTCCTCAATATATAAAGTCCTCTTCACCTGAGCCCCAGCCCACCTTTTCAGTCTCTTCTCCCACCAAACTCCTTGGGTAACAGTACAGAATCTTCTCACCTAGGCACCTTCATGTCTGTCATGCAATACATCATGTTTTGGGAATCCAGTTAGGTCTCTACACATCTGCCTCTCCTGCTGGATTATAAACTCTGCCAGACACATATCACAAGCACATCTTCTCCCTCCATACGCCATGGTGCCTAACACACTGCTTCATAAATAAGAGGAGTGACCATAGATCTAGCAAATTTAACTAGTGGACTCAGCCACAAATTGAAACTTGCAGCACAAATAAGGCATTTCCAAAACTATATAAACTTTCTAAGAAATGATTATCTGCAGAAACTGAAGATTAATTACCAAATAATATCATTTAATAATATCATAAGCCCTTTAATATCAAATAATTTCATTAAATATCATAACCCCCTTTAAAAAGAGCAACTTCTAAAAGCCTTCATTAAGGTGACATTAAGGGTCATTTTGGTTTTCTTTTTCAGAATTTCCACTACTACTAATGAAATATTTTTATAAAGAAAAATCATTTTTAACAACTTTATTATCAGTTTGGGAATCAGATCTAAGTTTCAGAATCAACATGACTTTCCAGCAATGTGCCAACTCACCTAACAGCTGTGGTCTTGTGGATGAGCATCTCTGTTTGCTGTGACAAGTCTGATGGAAGCAGAAGCTCCACTGGCTGCAGGCATAATATCCGAGTTTCTAGCTCTGAACGGGAAGCAGAGTCCTGGAAACTGTCGAACACAACCTCTCCTGTGGCGGGCTGCACTCCCTAAAAACAAAAATATAATGGCACAGAAAAAATATATTTTTCCCCATTATAACTATGACACAGCATTAATAAACGTGGAAATAGTAAAGAGGACACTCACAAGTATGTACTTGCATTTCTAAAATGTTTGAAAACCTGTCTGC
The DNA here is from genome assembly GCF_025265405.1 of Mesoplodon densirostris. Taxonomy (NCBI): domain Eukaryota; kingdom Metazoa; phylum Chordata; class Mammalia; order Artiodactyla; family Ziphiidae; genus Mesoplodon; species Mesoplodon densirostris. The sequence continues at coordinate 65,689,338 of NC_082663.1, read as the reverse complement.
TTTCCAAGACTCTTAAACAGGAAGTCAGACTCACCAATCTAAACTATGCTAGATGGGATTTTAGAGAGACACCCGGAGTCCAACTAAGTCCTGGATCTAACACACCGGACTGAGTGACTGTGACAACTCATTAAACCCGCCTGGGCCTCAGGGTCCTCCTCTGTAACTGGGGATAAACCAGCCTACTTCCCTCATAGAGTTATTGTAAGGGTCAAATCAGAAAACAAATGAACACCTTCTAAGCTATAAAGTACTGCACAAATAGTGGCTGCCATTACTGAGAGTAAGAAGTGATGTTTCTAGAAACCTGGCCACCAGAGTAGGAGTAAGGTACTATTTCAATATATAAAATTAATAAATAAAAAATATAGGGGGGATGGGAATATCTGTCCTGAAGGCGAGGTTTGGGTGGCTCACCACAGCATCCACTACACAGCTTTTCTTTCTGGCATGTTAATTTGTTTATTGTAGTCACATTCTTTTGTTTTTTTTAATTAAAAAGATTTTTTTTTGGCTGCATTGGGTCTCCGTTGCTGAACGCAGATTCTTGGAATCTGACATGTTATCACTTTGAGACCGCTGGCCAGCTGCTCCTGACTTGGCCACATGAAGGCTCAGACTGTCCAGGTCTCTGAGCTGAAGAGAACTAATACTATTAGCATATCTCTCACTACCATTAATGCAAGGTATTTCAATGAAGAGTATCAGGAGGACATCTACAAACCCCAGACTGGCATATACAAGTTCTGAGGAATGGTGGAACAACCCAATGTATCTGGGTGACCTTTGGAGACAGCTGAGACAGAGCTACAACAGGGCAGTGGCTGACACCCAACTCATAGCCCATCTTCTCCAGCCGCGTGGCGAACAGGGTCTTGGTGCTCCGGCAGGCTGTCAGGCCTGAGCCTCTGAGGTGGGAGAGCCGAATTCAGGACATTGGTCCACCAGAGACCTCAGAGCGCCACATAATAACAATCTGTCAGAGCTTTCCCAGAGATCTCCATCTCAACGCTAAGGCCCAGCTCCACTCAATGACCAGCAAGCTCCAATGCTGGGCACCCCATGCCAAACAACTAGCAAGACGGGAACACAACACCACCCATTAGCAGAGGCTGCCTAAACTCATACTAAGTTCACAGACACCCCAAAACATACCACCAGATGCGGTCCTGCCCACCAGAACACAGGCACCAGTCCCCTCCACCAGGAAGCCTACACAACCCACTCAACCAACCTTACCCAATGGGGGCAGACACCAAAAACAATGGGAACTACAAACCTGCAGACTGGGAAAAGGACGCCCCAAATACAGTAAGTTAAACAAAATGAGAAGACAGAGAAATAAAAAGCAGGTGAAGGAGCAAGGTAAAAACCCACGAGACTAAAAAAATGAAGAGGAAATATGGAGTCTACCTGAAAAAGAATTCAGAGTAATGATAGAAAAGATGATCCAAAATCTTGGAAATGGATCAGGAATGAGGAAAATACAAGAAACGTTTAACAAGGACCTAGAAGAACTAAAGAGCAAACAAACAATGATGAACACCACAATAAACGAAATTTTAAATTCTCTAGAAGGAATCAATAGCAGAATAACTCAGGCAGAAGAACAGATAAGTGACCTGGAAGACAAAATAGTGGAAATAACTACCACAGAGCAGAATAAACAAAAAAGAATGAAAAGAACTGAGGACAGTCTCAGAGACCTCTGGGACAACATAAAACGCACCATAATTTGAATTATAGGGGTCCCACAAGAAGAAGAGAAAAAGAAAGGGAATAAGAAAATATTTGAAGAGATTATAGTTGAAAACTTCCTTAATATGGGAAAGGAAATAGTCAATAAAACCCAGGAAGCACAGACAGTCCCATACAGGAGAAATCCAAAGAGAAACACTTGAAGACACATATTAATCAAACTATCAAAAGTTAAATACAAAGAAAAAAATATTAAAAGCAGCAAGGGAAAAGCAACAAATAACAAACAAGGGAATCCCCATAAGGTTAACAGTTGATCTTTCAGCAGAAACTCTGCAAGCCAGAAGGGAGTGGCAGGACATATTTAAACGGATGAAAAGGAAAAAGATTACTGTACCCAGCAGGGATCTCATTCAGGTTCAACAGAGAAATTAAAGCCTTTACAGACAAGCAAAAGCTAAGAGAATTCAGCACTACCAAACCCGCTTTACAACAAATGCTAAAGGAACTTCTCTAGGCAGGAAACACAAGAGAAGAAAAAGACCTACAATAGCAAACCCAAAACAATTAAAATGGTAACAGGAACATATGTATCAATAATTACCTTAAATGTAAGTGGATTAAATGCTCCAACCAAAAGACACAGACTGGCTGAATGGATACAAAAACAAGATCTGTACATATGCTGTCTACAAGAGACCCACTTCAGACCTAGGGACACATACAGACTGAAAGTGAGGGGATGGAAAAAGATATTCAATGCAAATGGAAATCAAAGAAAAGCTGGAGTAGGAACTCTCATATCAGACATAATAGACTTTAAAATAAAGAATACTGGGCTTCCCTGGTGGCGCAGTGGTTGAGAATCTGCCTGCCAATGCAGGGGACATGGGTTTGAGCTCTGGTCTCGGAAGATCCCACACGCTGTGGAGCAACTAGGCCCGTGAGCCACAACTACTGAGCTCGCGCGTCTGGAGATTGTGCTCCACAACAAGAGAGGCCGCGACAGTGAGAGGCCTGTGCACCACGATGAAGAGTGGCCCCTGCTCGCCACAACTAGAGAAAGCCCTCGCACAGAAAAGAAGACCCAACGCAGCCAAAAATAATAAATAAATAAATAAATAAATAAATAAATAAAAATAAAGACTATTACAAGAGACAAATAAGGACACTACATAATGATCAAGGGATTAATTCAAGAAGATATAACAATTGTAAATATTTACGCATGCAACATAGGAGCACCTCAATACATAAGGTGCTGTATATGCTAACAGACATAAAAAGGGAAATCAACAGTAACATAATCATAGTATGGGACTTTAACACCCCACTTTCACCAATGGACAGATCATCCAAAACGAAAATAAATAAGGAAACACAAGCTTTAAATGACACATTAAACAAGATGGATTTAAATGATATTTATAGGACATTCCATCCAAAAACAACAGAATACACTTTCTTCTCAAGTGCTCATAGAACATTTTCCAGGATAGATCATATCTTGGGTCACAAATCAAGCCTTGGTAAATTTAAGAACACTGAAATAGTATCAATTATCTTTTCTGACCACAATGCTATAAAACGAGATATCAATTATAGGCAAAAAACTGTAAAAAATACAAACACATGGAGGCTAAACAATATGCTACTAAATAACCAAGAGATCACTCAAGATATCAAAGAGGAAATCAAAAAATACCTAGAAACATATGACAATGAAAACATGACAACCCAAAACCTATGGGATGCAGCAAAAGCAGTTCTAAGAGGGAAGTTTATAGCAATACAATCCTACCTCAAGAAACAAGAAAAATCTCAAATAAACAACCTAACCTAAAGTAATTAGAGAAAGAAAAACAAACCAAAAAAAACCCAAAGTTGGCAGAAGGAGAGAAATCATAAAGATCATATCAGAAATACATGAAAAAGAAATGAAGGAAACGATAGCAAAGATCAATAAAACTAAAAGCTGGTTCTTTGAGAAGATAAACAAAATTGATAAACCATTAGCCAGACTCATCAAGAAGAAAAGGGAGAAGACTCAAATCAACAGAATTAGAAATGAAAAAGAAGTAACAACTGACACTGCAGAAATACAAAGGATCATGAGAGATTACACCAAGCAACTCTATGTCAATAAAATGGACAACCTGGAAGAAATGGACAAATTCTTAGAAAAGCACAACCTTCCAACACTGAACCAGGAAGAAACAGAAAATATAAACAGACCAATCACAAGCACTGAAATTGGAAACTGTGATTAAAAATCTTCCAACAAACAAAAGCCCAGGACCAGATGGCTTCACAGGTGAATTCTATCAAACATTTAGAGAAGAGCTAACACCTATCATTCTGAAAACTCTTCCAAAACAAAGGAGAAGGAGGAACACTCCCAAACTCATTCTACGAGGCCACCATCACCCTGATACGAAAGCCAGACAAAGATATCGCAAGAAAAGAAAACTACAGGCCATCTATCACTGATGAAGATAGATGCAAAAATCCTCAACAAAATACTAGCAAACAGAATCCAACAGCACATTAAAAGGATCATACACTCTGATCAAGTGGAGTTTGTCCCAGGAATGCAAGGATTCTTCAATATACACAAATCAATCAATGTGATAAACCATAGTATAAACTGAAGGAGAAAAACCATATGATCATCTCAATAGATGCAGAAAAAGCTTTTGACAAAATTCAACACCCACTTATGATAAAAACCCTCCAGAAAGTAGGCATAGAGGGAACTTACCCCAACATAATAAAGGCCATATATGACAAACCCACAGCCAACATCGTTCTCAATGGTGAAAAACTGAAACCATTTCCTCTAAGATCAGGAACAAGACAAGGCTGCCCACTCTCACCATTATTACTCAACACAGTTTGGAAGTTTTAGCCACAGCAATCAGAGACGAAAAAGAAAAAAAGGAATCCAATTGGAAAAGAAGTAAAACTGTCAGTTTTCAGATGACATGATACTATTCATAGAGAATCCTAAAGATGCTACCAGAAAACTACTAGAGCTAATCAATGAATCTGGTAAAGTAGCAGGATACAAAATAATGCACAGAAATCTCTTGCATTCTTATACACTAATGATGACAAATCTGAAAGAGAAATTAAGGAAAGACTCCCATTTACCACTGCAACAACAAAAAAAACAAAATACCTAGGAATAAACCTATCTAAGGAGACAAAAAACCTGTATGCAGAAAACTATAAGACACTGATGAAAGAAATTAAAGATGATACAAACAGATGGAGATATACACCATGTTCTTGGATTGGAAGAATCAACATTGTGAAAAGGACTATACTATCCAAAGCAATCTACAGGTTCAGTGCAGTCCCTATCAAACTACCAATGGCATTTTTCACAGAACCAGAACAAAAATGACCCCGAAGAGCCAAAGCAATCTTGAGTAAGAAAAATGGAGCTGGAGAAATCAGGCTCCTTGACTTCAGACTACACTACAAAGCTACAGTAATCAAGACAGTATGGTACTGGCACAAAAACAAAAATATAGATCAATGGAACAAGATAGAAAGCCCAAAGATAAACCCGCACACATATGGTCACCTTATTTTTGATAAAGCAGGCAAGAATATAGAATGGAGAAAAGACAGCCTTTTCAATAAGTGGTGCTGGGAAAACTGGACAGCTACGTGTAAAAGAATGAAATTAGAACACTCCCTAATACCATACACAAAAATAAACTCAAAATGGATTGAAGACCTAAATGTAAGGCCAGACACTATAAAACTCTTAGAAGAAAACATAAGCAGAAGACTCTATGACATAAATCACAGCAAGATCCTTTTTGACCCACCTCCTACAGAAAGGAAAATAAAAACAAAAATAAACACATGGGACCTAATGAAACTTAAAAGCTTTTGCACAGCAAAGGAAACCATAAACAAAACGAAAAGACAACCCTCAGAATGGGAGAAAATATTTGTAAACGAAGTAACTGACAAAGGATTAATCTCCAAAATATACAGACAGCCCATGCAGGTCAACATGAAAAAAGCAAACAACCCAATCGAAAAATGGGCAGAAGACCTAAATAGACATTTCTCCAAAGATATATAGGTTGCCAACAAACACATGAAAGGATGCTCAACATCATTAATCATTAGAGAAATGCAAATCAAAACTACAATGAGGTATCACCTCACACTGGTCAGAAGGGCCATCATCAAAAAGTCTACAAACAGGGGCTTCCCTGGTGGTGCAGTGGTTGAGAGTCCGCCTGCCGAGGCAGGGGACACGGGTTTGTGCCCCAGTCCGGGAAGATCCCACAAGCCGCGGAGCGGCTGGGCCCGTGAGCCATGGCCGCTGAGCCTGCGCATCCGGAGCCTGTGCTCCGCAACGGGAGAGGCCACAACAGTGAGAGGCCTGCGTACCACAAAAAAAAAAAACAAAAACAAAAACACAAACAAAAAAGTCTACAAACAATAAATGTTGGAGAGGGTGTGGAGAAAAGGGAACCCTCTTGCACTGTTGGTGGGAATGTAAATTGATACAGCTACTAGGGAGGACAGTATGGAGGTTCCTTAAAAAGCTAAAAATAGAACTACCATACAACCCAGCAATTCCACTACTGGGCATATACCCTGAGAAAACCATAATTCAAAAAGTCATGTACTACAATGTTCATTGCAGCACTATTTACAATAGCCAGCACATGGAAGCAACCTAAGTGTCCATCGATAGATGAATGGATAAAGAAGATGTGGCACATATATACAACGGAATATTACTCAGCCATAAAAAGAAACGAAACTGAGTTATTTGTAGTGAGGTGGATGGACCTATAGTCTGTCATACAGAGTAAAGTAAGTCAGAAAAAGAAAAATAAACACTGTATGCTAACACATATATATGGAATCTAAAAAATAAAAAAAGATTCTGAAGAACCTAGGGGCAGGACTGGAATAATGACGTAGACATGGAGAGTGTACTTGAGGACATGGGGAGAGGGAGGGGTGGGCTGGGACAAGGTGAGAGAGTGGCATGGACATCTATACACTACCAAATGTAGAAAAGATAGCTAGTGGAAAGCAGCCATGTAGCACAGGGAGATCAGCTCGGTGCTTTGTGTTCACCTAGAGAGGTGGGATAGGGAGGGTGGGAGGGAGACGCAAGAGGGAGGGGATATGGGGATATATGTATACATACGGCTGATTCACTTTGTTATACAGCAGAAGCTAACGCACCAATGTAGAGCAATTATACTCCAATAAAGACGTTGAAGAAATAAAAAGTATAATTTTTGCACAAACAGATCAAATATAACAAACTTGATAAACACTATGTACATAGTTTATCCAGGGAAACAACTATGATAACTAAAAGCCATCTCCATCACCTCAAGCCAATAATAGCCAAGATAACCTGGAAAAGATCATAGTTTGGAAGAAAAGAAAAAGATTAAGTAATTTACTCAAGGTCGAGGGGCAATGAAGTGGTGGAGGCAAGATTCACGTAGTCTGACTCCACAAGCCACACTCTTACTCACTACTGACAATTACGAAAGGGATGGGGCCAGTTACAGACTGCATGAGCTAACAGGAGGAAAAACAACCAGTCCCTACACTCATGGATGACTGGTGGAAAGTCAACTGACACAGCCTCTCCAGAAAAACTGCCTGACGTTTTCTAAGAAAGCTGAGAACATCCACATCTTATAACTCAGCAATTCCTCCCCTACCTATATACTCTTGAGAAACTCAGGCACATATATAAGGCATGTGCAAAAAGGTTGATAGTGTATCCTTTGCTATCCTTTTTGCTTTGTACAAGCAAAAATTGCAAAGAATCCACAAGAATGAAAAAACTGTAAAATGAAATACAATGTAGCAATGACAACAAGAAAACTACTAAGGTAACACATGTAATATCTGATAAATCCCATGTACAAAATGGTAAACAAAGAAGCAAGACCCAAAAGGATACATACAATATATTTACATTTATATACTTTTTAAGGTAGTAAAACTGTATCTAAAAGCAAGGGAATTATTACCTTAAAGTCTGGATTATGGTTACCTCCAGAGGGAAGGGGCCCTTCTGTGAGCAGTGCTGTATTTCCTAACCTGGCTGGTTGTCTCATATTACACTGTAAATTTCTGTTTTATGCATTTTCTTTCCTCGATTATTTTATAACTTTTTAAAAAATCACTCATTTTTGGCTCAAGGAAGTTCCTTAATTCTAGCCCAGAGGCCTTCTCTAGTGGCCAGATAGCTGGACTGTAAGTACATTAGCATACATATATGTTTATCTCCCAATCTACAACCAAATTTTTAAAAAAGCTATTAACAGAAGTTCAAGTAATAAATTTATCAGCCAGATAAATTCCCCTCTGCTTTTTTAAATCAGAGAAATAGTCTACATCGTAAAACCTGCAACATCTACTACTCTGTGTGATATGTAACATTGATAAACCCATAGTCAGTCTGCATAAAGCTGTGCGTTGCCCAGCCTGAAGGTAGCGGGCCTGATGGCAGTGGCACTACAACACAAAAGCCTTTGATTTCAGACTAACTACCAGAATCCAAAGGATGACTCCTAGGTAGTGATTGGGGAACATGTGACACTCACCACAACAGGGAAAAACCCAGCAAGAATAGGGTAAAGGAAGATGAGATCCATTTCAGCCACACTGAATTTGAGTGCCTTGTCCAATGAAGAGTTGGAAGCAAGAGCCTGGAGCTCAGAAGAGAGGTGCAGCCTGGACCAGACCTCTGGATGTCATCAGCCCAAAAGTGGTTGGTGAGGTAAAGAACGGGTCCCAAGAGAATGCCTGAGATGCAAACTATCATTTCTTTTTTTTTTTGCATGCCAGTTTATACACTACGGTTAACTCTGGCAGTAGGCCAGAGCGTATGTCTAACTGCACAAAGTAGGAGCTGTATACTATCAACTCTGCTCCTTAGACTGAGTTCCAGGTAAATATAAAATAGCACATTACATCTGATAAAGCTTAAAAGCAAGTAACCTTACTATTTGTAGGTAGGTTCAATTGCCTGCAGCTAGATAAAAAGTGCTTCTCAAAGGTAAAAAAATCATTTAGAGCCATCCAACAGTAATGCAAACTCCCAGAGGGAAAGGCTTACTGATTAAGCAAATGTCAAGTTAGCACAAAGTTATGCAGTCAGAATGAGGTGTTAAAAGGTACTTTGGAGACATTTGGGTTGTAAGGATTTTTGTTGATACGGTAGCTGGTTGCAGAAGTTTGTAAAAAACAAAGAGAATGAGTTATTATTAGGCAAAGGGTCCTACTTGTGCTTAACAGAACAAGGGAGTCTAATAGTTCCAAAGGGCCCTTAAACCTAAGATTGTAAGCAGAGTCCAAGTAAGTCTATAAATGGGCAAATCTGCTCACAAATTGCCAGAAGGCAAGATCAATAAAACTATGATTCACAAATTATACTTACCTGGAAGACTGGTTATAAATATTCCTAATCCTTATTAAAAAGAGAGTTTTGTACTAGCCAGCTATCATTTCCCTTTAACTCTCGAACTTTCCTCTGAACTAGATATGACAATCCCATAATCATTTGTGTTTAACTTCAAATCCCTAGAGGAAATTTGTAAAACCCTTTGTTATCCATGCATGTGTTGACTTTTATTCTGCTATCTGTACACTGTCCACATGCATGCCTGTCACTGGGTCTATCTTCAACCCTAAACTGCTAAAGCCCATGGACAGAAACTATCTGGATCCTTCCATAGCACAGAGTGCCAAGTAGCCACCTGAGAAAATTATAACTAATAATTTAACATATAAAATTAGGAGGAAAATGTTTTTCTAGTATAATTACTTGAGGACACAACCCATCAGATAGCCTCATTATAAACCATACATGATTACTCATATTTAAAGATTCCTTGAACATCTATCATTCGTTCTTTTTTTAAAAATTAATTAATTTATTTATTTATTTTTGGCTGTGTTGGATCTTCGTTGCTGTGCACAGCCTTTCTCTAGTGGTGGCAAGCAGGGGCTACTCTTCGTTGTGGTGCACGGGCTTTTCATTGCAGTGGCTTCTCTTGTTGCAGAGCACAGGCTCTAGGTGCACAGGCTCAGTAGTTGTGGTTCGCGGGCTCTAGAGTGCAGGCTCAACAGTTGTGGCTCACGCGCTTAGCTGCTCCGCAGCATGTGGGATCTTCACGGACCAGGGCTTGAACCTGTGTCCCCTGCACTGGCAGGCGGATTCTTAACCACCGCGCCAGCAGGGAAGTCCCTATCATTCATTCTTCACCTACAAAGTACTTACCACAAGTCCAATGAAAACGTTCCCCTTTTTTTTGTCTTTAACATTTTCCTTATTTTCACAGATACACAGAAGATAGCTGGTAGAAGTATCAGTCATTATCTCATCGACATTAACAGCATCATCCAGCTTGACTAAAGGATTTACATGTAATAATCATTAAAGAAAAACAAATGCTACATTCCCATTAGCTTTTCTCCCTTAAAATAATGGTTCATTTTCCTGGGCATTTTTGCTTTATGCAAAACTCTGCCATACAGCATTTATTCTTCTGATTTATTCTGATCATAGTTACATGACTTATCTTCCCTAAGATATAAGATTCATGAGAACAGACAACTATTACCGTCTCACTTCCAAAGGGCCTGTGATATGCCTCAGATCCTGTGGAAGCACCAATTTTTAACCCTCTGCTTTACTTGGATAATGCTGAGCCTTGACTCCTAACAATCACATGATGTTTAATTCCACAAGTCAAAGCATGGATACACTGAAGTAGTGTAAATTACTTTCCTCCGTTAAAGTACCTAACAGCTCTCAGACATAGCAAGAGAATTTTTAAAAGATATGAGAAAAGAAAACCAAAAAAGAAAACAGAAACATACATACATGTGCGCGCGTGTGTGTGTGTGTGTGTGTGTGTGCAGTAAGTCCACTACATAAATTCTCAGGGATGAAAGCTGCTTTTGGACAAGGTCAGTCTGGGAACATCCACTTTGGGCATCAGCAGATAAGAGCTACAGCAGCAGCAAAAGAGAAGCACAGAGGGGTGCTGTTTTAGAAGCAGGCTTTGAAAAAGAGACTCAAGTTCGGGCAAAAGAAACAATAAAATTATGAAGTTCTTACAGCCTGATCAGCTTAGAACAACACAGAGCTATTAATGGTCTGGGGTCCACTCTGAGTGATAACCGTTCCGTATTCATGGTGTTAATGGAATAAAACAGCCTTCAGAATTTGGGTAGAAGCTAAGCAGGCCTCCAAATAAGCACATCTGTAATAAACCATAACAGCAATACCTTCACACAGTATCATTTAAGACCTTATCCCTACATTCTTTTATTCTGAGAGACCTGACCCCATTCCACAGTAAACAAAATGCTTCCTTATCACATTTGATATATAATTATTTGGTTTTTAAATAATTGATAGAATTTTATGACTTTGCTGTTAAAATCATTTTGCTTCAAGTAACTCACTGAATTTATCAATGACCATAAACTGGGGGGCAATCATTACATATACTGAGGGTTCTTGCAAGTGAGAAAGCTTACAATCCATTTTCAAAAGTAATAAAATTCTTATGATGCTAACAATTAATGAAAATGACCTACTATTATGTTTTATAAGCAGTTAACTGTGTGTTAACTTGGTAGTTTTCTTTTCACATTTTGAAGTAAATAAGTTATTTTTTAGGTCTCATTTTAGGAAGATCTACAGGAGCTTGTAAGCCCTAAGCACCTAACCACTGCCCACAAAGGCCTAGGAAAGATGCAATTTCACATCAGTTGCTAACTTGCTATCATCTTTTATCAGGCTCTCTTTTTTCTTGCTCTTAAAATACAATGAACTCTCCTTTTACTATGGCATTTGAAAAATGCTTCTTTCCAGCCAATATCAACTCTTCTCTCTTCAGTACCTTACTAATCACAGGTCAAGGTAACCATACTGCCTCATCTCATCAAAAAGGTACCCAATCAAAGAACAGTTTTAAAAAATGCTATTTAAAACAAAGCCCTTGTAACATTTAAGAAAAACAATTCCTATTTGAAAAGGATATCTTCTCCAATAAGTGTAGATTTTGTATAAAGAGCAGTCAATTTCCGGGAAAAGAGTGAACTTTTGTTGTCCCCAATGGCTTTTAACGCAGCTGTTTCAGTTTGTTTCACAACTCCCACCTTCAACAAAAGTAAGAAATACTGCATATCAAATATGATGGAAAATTTGTTAACAAAACATTAATTCTAGATTTTGAAAGGTTAGTTCTGAAACATTTAAAATAAACAAATTAGTCCACAATGTCCGGAGGTAGGGCTTAAGTAATAAGTACCACAAGGACATTGCAAGTGTGGATAAATCACTATGAAACACTGCATCACAGAGTTGAAAAAACTTTTTACCCTAAATATCTAATATGTTAAAAACTCATGGAGCTATACTGCCAATAATTATGACAAATTTTAATTTCTCCAAAACAACAAATTCCAAAACCAGTTATAGCCTACCGTCTTAGAAAACATTTCCCTCTCTGGAAGAGACTCTAATCCCCTTTTCCCACAGGTTGAAGCCAAAGCTGACCTTATATCCCTTGGCCACAAGGCGGCGTACGTGAACAAACAGCCGGTGAGTAGGTATGCTTGCTGTCATAAAGTTGTGATCTAAATGGCAATAGATATTGAGCTCCCGGGCTGCAATCTAAAAAAATTTAAGAAGAAAATATCAATAAATTTCTACTTCTAGATTCCCTGTGCAGTGTTTGGTCACTTTGTTAAAAATCCATCAAGGTATACATTTAGGATTTGTGCACTTCTCTGTGCGGTATGTCAATAAAAAGTTTAAAAGACATTCGCTGTGTAGAAGCCTATGGTTTTATCTTTTTTTAAACAGTGTCCATGGCCTAACCTCAAAGCCAACATCTATATTTATAAACAACTCAGAAAAATATGACAGGTTTTCTTTTATGTCCTTAGATCTATCAAAACCTTAAAAGTGCTGAGCTTTCCCTGCACAACACAGAGACCATGAGACTGAAACAGAATAAGAATTTGCTACTTAGCACATGCAAATAACTGAAAATTAGGAGATACCACGGAGTATACGTAAATGATGAACCTCCTTGGACAGAGGGCATCTTTGAGGAAGTGAGAAGAGAACCCCCTGGTCTGGTTAGCTACTTAATGATGCATGAATTGATAGGAATGCAGAATCAGGCAGCACCACCTGATTCCCTATGTTTTTCTACAAAGTCCCAGGGCTTAGATATTGCCCACTGGAGCCACGGAATTGGAGTCATTCCTCCACTCTTAATCCCCTATACCACCCGTCTCTGAACTGTATTAGTTCATCGCTGCAGGGCAAGAAGACATTAGTCTTTACTGTGGTCAAGGCTGAATTTAGCACTCAACCTAGAGAGAAGGGCAGAGAACAGCACTTCCTTTCACCCCTTCATCTGTAAGAGGCCAACCACGTGGTTCCTGTCCTCAGGAAACACGCGGATGCTGTTTCAAAGTCTAATTCCATGACACAGAAGAGAGCATCATGCCATCTGAACTAGAGAACACCACTTTCCTGCCACAGGACATAGGACACTAGAAGAACAAAAGTTGGCCAGGTCTCCACTCCCCATCCATGAGGTGGCAGACGAGCCACCTCATCACCCTCTGAAGACGTACTATCCAACTAGGCCTAAAACTAAGGGATCATCACAATCATTCATGACTTCAACAGCACCACCAGCAATACCAAGCCTAAGCTTGCCCCTAAATGCTCAAATTTACTTTTAACCTTCTTAACTTAGGCCTACATCAAACACCCCAAATTAAATACAAACCCAACTTAGACTAAGATAGCAAGACAGCTGATATACAGAGACCTGTAAGACTTCACACACTTATTGGTGGTTGGCAGAGTTAATGTGCTCTTCCACTGAGATTTAACTATGTTCCTGGCTATGAAAATTCATAACTTAAGGGTAAAAAGAGGAATTTCTGTACATCTCAATGTTCTTTTTCTTGTTTGAGTCTTCATTAGGAATACTCACATGATGATGGTTCATTCACAATTGACTTTCGATGGATGAGAGGTACTGGGCCAGCACCATGGAGAATAAGCACCAACATTCCAATAGGGACCCCTCACTTCCTTCCCCACAAATCTAGCATCCACCAAGTTTGCTTGTGTCTATTTTTAGTTTTTACTTTAAATGAAAGTATTTTTGAAGGTAACTGATCACATTAGCTTCTCCATAAGGTGGTCAGAAAATGAAATAAAAACACTGGAAAATATTTAAGGCTGGACAAAAAAAACAGGAAACAGTGTCTGAGAAAACAACTTACCTCTGCATCTTCCCCAAAGAATCTATACTTATATCCACATTCCACACACAAAACTGCATCTTTCTGCTGCTGCTTCATTTCTAAGTATTGTAATTCTAAGGGGGTGTAGATGCTTTTGGTCCGTTTGTTAGACGGTTTAGAATCAGAAGTCTTCTGTAAGTTTTCATAACTGCTATGTGATGATCCAAAATGACTGAGTGTCTTGTCCTGGCAACCAAAAGATTTTTATAGTTTAAAAAGTATTAACTGTAATAATAGTTCCAGAACGTAAATTTGGCACAAAGCTAATAACTGGTGAATCCAAGTGAAAAGTTTATAAGAGTATATCATATATTAGGCATCTTTTCTTGCAGGTTTGGAACTTTTTCAAAGTAAATGACTTAAAAAAGTGAGCCAAACTAAACTACTGTATAATTATTTGAGCAAATTTTGAAAGCCTAAACTAAAAAAGCTTTCTATACTTCTCTTTAAATTGGATTTCATTAAACCAATTATAATTAACCATTTTCTTTTCTTTATTCCCAGATATATAAGGCACAAAAAGTCATCAGGCATCAATCTGTCTCCCTCAGTGGTAAGGCAAAACCACTTTGAACAAGCATGCCAGCAGCTAAAGCTGCACTTAATGTTTAAATTTCCAAGTACAGTCTAAAAGATAGTATATTCCAAAATCTTTATTCCAAGAAAGAATCACAATTTGTTTGGTAAAGAGAGATGAAAAACAGCTTTTGGAAAGCATAAAGCACAAGGTTACTTTTTCAAAATTAGTATTCCTGATATCCACCTGTCTATATGAAAACCATAATTAAATCCAGTTCACAGCTTAGAGCAAATTCCTTGCTTCTGAGACTTATTAAGGTAAAATGAAACAAATCTGTACAATTGATGACATAAAAATTCATATTTTAAGGCAAGGCAAGAAAAATCTAAACATAAAATTTTTCTCTCCCCATTTTGGCCCCCTCCCTCCCCTTCAGTGTGCATTGTGCATCTATCTGCCTTACGCTTAGGTTTAGCAGAAATACCTGCTCAACCATTAAGATCAATTTTCCTCCTTCTGGTGCCAGCCTTATAACTCCTTGGAAGCTAACATTTCTTTCTCAATCCTTTAAGGGGTCACGATGACCTACCACTCGCCTCATACACACAGACATCTATGGTGAACTTTATATACAATGTCAACATGCCATTTCCCTTAAAGATAGCCATTGGTGCATAACATACTGGTCAGACGACCTGGGGAGACACTGGGCACCTAATGGAAGTCTTCTTAGCTTAAATACTTACCTATGACCTTATTAACGTTACTAGCTATATTACTTACATTCTGCCTATTTTATAATATAATTGTTTCTTGCGTTACCAAATGTATGACTGAGACTCCAATAAAATTAATAATGATTAGGTGACTTAAAACGATTGACAAAATATACAGTCCTATATGATCAGTGATTTTAATAGTGTAACTCTAGATATGGGAAGAAGCAACAAGAGGGAATCTTTTTCTAGACCGTAACAGACTATAAGACAGGTGGTTCAGAGGCTTTCGGCTACTGTTAACAGGGCCTAGTCCAGTAACAGCACAGTGAGTGGCCTATCAACAAAATCCTTGCCTGACCTGAGAATGAGTATTCCTAGCGCCATAGGACAAATTGATCACAAAATGCCTCCCAAACCTTGGTTGAAATTAAGACCGAAAGGGAACCGATTACAAAATAAAGACTGTTTGCCCATCAACCAATTCTACAAGAATGAAGTCATTAGCTACTGTGGTTGCTGACCTATATTACACCCTGAAAGGAATTCAGGAAGAAGATCAGGATGAGGCACTTTGTGAAACTTGCCCTCAGATAGTTAGATATTTTCAGGAGAAACTTTTTTATAAACCTGGATTCTTGCATCATCCCGTACTTAGAAAAGCACTAAAATCATTAACTAAGATGTCTGTTCCTTGTGACTAGCAGCAACCTTCTACAGACATGTGTGCTTGAGTGCACATACCCCCTTTACCAAAATCACATATATGCTGGCCTCCCCCTTTACTTCTTTGGAACAGTTCTCAGAGCTCTCTGAGAGACTATCTCCCAGGTTATAATCCTCAGGTTGGCTCAAATAAAATTTTTCACTTCTTTCTTAAGTTGACTATTGATTAATTATTTGTGTCAAAAGGATAAATCCAGCTTCTAATTAAATGTCACTGGGTCACTGCCAACATCAAAAAACTTACCAGCTACCCCTGAAATTAAAAATATGGCCTAAAAGACTAGTGACCAGCAGAGGCAGAGAAGAGAGAAAGAGAAATGTCTTATATGGCCCAGGGAGGGGACTGCTGTCCAAGGAAAGCCCAGAAAGACGTTCTTTACAGTTGCAGTTGCTGAAGGTTTAAAAAATTCAGCTTAGCTGGAATAGCAGGTAGAGACACAGTTTATCTGAATAGCGAAGCCAAGCAAACCTCCAAAGATCAGCAATGAGACCTGGTAAGGTATGGACAGGCATGGCAGGAGAAAAGTGGGTCAATATACCAGATTGGAGAATGCATTTGCTTTTAAGTATGATGGATTTTCGACTTCGTTTCCATGACTGTTATCTAAAATTCAGGAAAACCACATATTGCAAAACTTAATGAATACTTAAAAAAATATATTTCCTGGAAAAAGAAAGTTCTTACTTTATACCTTATTCATATATGGAATGAAAGTAGGAATCCAGCAGATAGTTTTAAGCATACTATCGTACGATAGTATGATACAAATAAACAAGTCAATCTGAATACTTGAGTATTAAGCAACTTTTTTCCCCCACCATTTGGGTGAAAATATTTCTCAGATATACTCTTTTTCATATTCCCAGAGACAGCATTCTGAACTCAATTTAACTTTATCTTGACAATTGAGGATGATCAGAATAATAAAATGGGAATTTCAGGACCTATTTCTAGGTGTCCCTTCTAACTGGTTACTTCTAATGTGCTGTGAATCAGAAATGCCAAGTTGGTCATTTTATGTATAAACCAACAGTAAATCTCATGAGACCCTAGGATAAATTCTCCAATTAACAAAGTAAACATACACAGACAAACTTTTTGACCTCTATACTTTATGACCACTACACCCAGGTGAACTGCTTCTAAGTATTAAAAAAAGATTAAAAATAAAAACAAAGCAACTTTTTTTCTGATGATGTAAAATAAGTCAGTGGATCTTATGGCCTGGCTGAAGGAGGAGTTCATGAATCTGGACTTTGTGGGAACGAGTGTGAACTTCTGAAAATTAGATACAAAATTGTGTTGGTCTGAGTATTTATCTGAGTAACGAATCCCTAGTGTTCATTAGATTTAAATGACTCATAAAAAAAAAATAAAGAACTAGTTCTCTAATTCCATCGTTTTCGATCATGGCTACACATTAAAATGAGAGCCTTTAAACGATATCCATGCCCAGTTTTTCATGAAAACTAACTAAACATGATTCTGAAGAAGGGTTCTTACTATCAGTATTTTTTATTGACGTATAGTTGACATACAATATTATGTTAGTTTCAGGGGTACAACATAGTGATCTGATAGTCAAATACATTATGAAGTGATCATAAGTCCAGTAACTAACTGTCACCATACAAAATTATGACAATAAGGTGATTCTAATTTAAAGCTGGGCTGAGAACCACTAATTCTGAATTATAGATTTCAATGATGGATCAAGAACTAAATTCCCTGATTCTGCAATGGTGAAAAATACTAATAATCACAAAACAGTGGAAGAAGTAAGAAAGCCATATACGTTTGGTTAAACTCTGAATTTATTATATCAGCCAAGCTTTCAACTAAAAACCTCAAAACATCTCTATAAATTATTCACTGTGATTTTCCAGACTAATCATGGAAACTATAAGGAGGACTATAAGAAACTGTGCTTGTATTAATTATTAATAAAGAATCCCCCCAAGTCAGTGGCTCCTAATCCAGGCTGTACATCAGAATCTTCTGGGAGGTTTTCTTGGTTTTGTGTTGTTTTAATAAAACCAATTCATCCTGCCTTAATACATAGTAAATCACAATCTCCAACAATTAAAAAAAAAAACTAAAACTAAAAAGCAAAAGCTCCCTCAGCTAATTTGGATGATCAGCCAAGTTTGGGAACCAGTGCCCTGAGTGAACCCACAAACCTAAAGGCACTTCAGAACCTACAGTTCTAAGTAACTGGATATTCATCTATATAAGAGTTACATACCTTTTGACTAGTTTGAGATTTGGAATCTTCAGAAGAAACTGCATTCTTTGCACGTAGAAGATTGATATCATCAAAATCAGTACATTTTGGCAGAACTGCAAATCTCTTCTGAAGAGACTCTGTCTGGACTCTATTTTGAGGAAGGGCAGAATCGCAGCAGAATTCTTTCAATTTTTCCAGAGACTTTAAAACGTTCCTGGTCCTCTGATGTTTCTTTGGCTCTTAGCAAGTCAGAAGAAAATATAACAATAGTATTTTATCTCACTTGGTCAATTCATAATTAGCATAGGATTTTTAAAGAGGGAGCTTCTCACTAAAGCAATGAATCTAACTATAATGTGATAAGGAAATAAAGAAACCTCGGGTTCAGGGTGAAGATGGCATATTGAAACATAGATCTAATTTCACTTGGTCCTGAAATCCCATTAAAAACTACAACAAGGCAGACAGAAAAGAAGAGGTGTCAACTGCAAACAAAATATCTGAAGCTAGAAGGATAAATGGATAAGCAATAACCAATTTAGCATACCTGAAAGCTAAATCCTAAATAAGTAATATATAAAACCAGGAACCAATCCTACTTACAACACCAAATGCTTATTAAATGGCTCAAGAATCAGGGCACCAGTAGCTCTGGAAATGGAAAAAAGGGAGGTTCTAAAATAAACAGAACTGGTTCAAAACAATTTAATTCCTAGACCCCTACCCCACTCCAAACTCAAGGGTAACTGTCCTCCTTCTACCTCAGAAGAAGACTGGAGATTTCTCTGGAAAAGGCAAAACAGGCACAGGTGAGACGCAGTACTGTGCCTGAGCCATAAGAATGATGTGAATACAGGCTTACTGTATGCGGAGAAACCAGCCTCTTCTCACCAGCTCTCAGAACACAGGCAGCCAGAGCTCTCCCTCCAGGCAGGAGCTCACAAGACTCTGGACTGGGGAAACTGACCAGCTCCATGGGAAAGACCTAAAGATACTGACACCAGGAATTCACCAAGGAAACCAGATCACCACTCCCAGGACATGTGCCTTCCTGCCTCCACAGCTTTGCTCATGCTATTCTTTCTCCCCAGAATGCCCTTGACCCCAATTTCCACATGGCAAATTGTACTCATTTCGTCAAGACCCATCTCAAAACTACTTTTTCATGAAATTCTGCTAATTCTCCCAGTTTAAAGTCATCTTTTCTTTCTCTATGTTCCTATAGCAAGATCGCATCTCTCTACAGCACTTATCACACTCTGCCAATTAGCAGTTATTAATAAGCAAGCAACCCATAAAATAAGGGAAACTATCATGTATTGGGTATCTACTATATGCCAGAATACATCTTTTCACCCTTTAGAGCAATACTATTAGGTAATTACTATTTAATATAAAGAAACTGGGACTGCATTTATTATCTCTTACTTTCCCATTAAAGCAAAAACACTCTGAGGGCAAGAGTTGGGTTTTGTTCATTTCTAAAAGTTTAAATATTTTCATATTAATAGTCAAACCTCTTTTTAGATCTATACTTTATCCTGTCTCCTGTTAACCTTGTAGCTAGAAAAATGTATATTTGAAATCTCTTTTCAAATGTATATATTCATCTTATTTACTGTTATTCTCCCCTTTTCAGGATGTATACTTGAATCACTCTTCAAACATATACTGTAAGTTTTTACATTATATAAGGACTTCCCCCTATCGATACAAAAAAAACTTTCCCGGGATGGGGGTGGGGTATAAGTCTTAGAATTGCACTCATGTGAAAAAAGAATATCTAAAACTGAAGTGTTAAAAACTAAGGTGAGGGCTTCCCTGGTGGCGCAGTGGTTGAGAGTCCGCCTGCTGATGCAGGGGACACAGGTTCGTGCCCCGGTCCGGGAGGATCCCACGTGCCGCGGAGCGGCTGGGCCCCTGAGCCATGGCTGCTGAGCCTGCGCGTCCGGAGCCTGTGCTCCGCGACGGGAGAGGCCACAGCAGTGAGAAGCCCGCGTACCGCAAAAAAAAAAAAAAAAAACTAAGGTGAAGTAGCCAGGGACTCTTCTAGCTAGTGAATGCTCTGCTCTTTTCTTCCCATTATGTATTTTTTTAAGTAAACAGTAAAGTTCATATTTCAAAAATTCCATGTCTATGACCTTATTTCCACAAACTTCAGGGTTTGCTCAGCTGGATGTGCAGCAAGGACTCAGCGTGCATGTGGTAAGAGCCCTTGATGGTTCACTTTCTTGCCCTCCTCCTTACCATCCTTCCTCACCCTACCCTACTCTCACCACTGCCAAGGAAGATTCCACCTTGAAGCTCCATCCTTGAGTTATGCTCAATACAGAAGGGTTTTTGTCGGTTCAGAAAGATCCTGGATTGAGCCAATACAACCTCTCTGCTACCCTTCCACATCTCTTAAGGTTTTTTCTCTCCTTTTTCTGTGTAGCCATCTTTCATCCTTAGGCTACAATGACTTTCTACGAGTGCATCACAGCTCAAGAGTTAGGAAAGAAGGTGTCCCACACTTGTTCATTTATATCAAGCCATTATGATTCCTGAACTATAAAATAAGAGAAAGAACTGGTATACACGCAATTACCCCAAATTACAATTTTTTCTTAATGCTCCTAGGACCATCAAATCTTGAGCCATCTAAAAGAAAACCAGAGGGAAATATGAACATGTTATCTGCGGGAAGAATGAAGCTTACACAGGAAAACCAAAATCTTTCATTGCCTTCCTCACAGATACCTAAGAGAGATTTGAACACCTCATAAGGCCCTCAATGAAAAAAACTAAATTGGAAGGCTTCTCAAGTGCAAAGCCCCCAAGAGGTACGAAACCCTCATGCCTAAGAAGGGACACAGATATAGGCACCAGTCCCTCCATTAGGTCTGAGGAAGACTGTAACTACTGTGAAAAACCTGGCTCATGGAAAACTGAGTACTATGAAAATTAAAAGGGAAACCTCCTAAAATGGAGTTGGGAGGCCAGCAGGGAGAGCTCTCCTGGACATACTACCCAGCATCAATACAGATCCCAACAGGAAGAGACTTACCTTGCATCTCCTATAGAAGTGACACTAGCTTACTACCACCAGCAGGAGGAAGACTTTCTCCTTGCCTGGCAACAGTACAAACAATGACAGACTGTCACAACTCAGCCAAAGAAAAGCCACTATACTTTGAACTCCCAGTTTCCTCCAATGACCCTCCCAAATTCCTCTTCTCCTCTATAAAAGAGTTTCCTCTCCTTTGCCTTGCTGAACTTGCATGTGGTTTGCCATAGTTGCATGTCCTAAATTGCAGTTCTTACCTGCTCCCAGATAAATCCATTTTGCTGGTAAAATAATTTGCTGTTCTCCTGTTTTAGTTTAACAGTACCCAAATAAACCTTAACAACCTCCATATTCTGCTCCTATACTTAAAACCTCATACTATTTCCTTTTCTGAAGATGCCATGAAATGAACTATCAAATTGCCACAATATGAGATTAAGACTTGCCAGCATTATCACTAAAGTCTCTGAGCCCTTAAGAGGATATACCCTAGAAATCAGGCCATTGGTTGCTGTCCCAACATGTTAAATAGACCAAAAACTTCTCAGTAAAAATCTTTCACTGAATTAACACCTTCACTGTTTGAGCTTTAATTTTTTGTGTACCATAAAATGTAAATACATAATAGTTACTTTCTCTACTCAGGCTTCCTCCTCTAGGCCTAGGTTATGAAGGATCAAGGAGGTAGAAGAATTATCATATTTTAAATAAAGAATTTTAATCTAGAAGAAAGCACAGAGTAGATACTGAAATATAAATATGTGCCACTATAAACAGATTTTTAAAAATCTGTATAAGAATCTGTTTTACAGATAAAATAATTCATCTTAAAAAAAGGAAAAAGAGAAAAACCTCTGGAATATTACAAACATATTTTAAATCAGTTAAATTTAAACACAATGTTCAGGCAAAACCAATCTATACTGAAGTCAAGATAGTGGTTATCCTTGGTGGGGGAAGGGGTTGCCAGTGGGACAGAGCACAGAGAGGTTTCTGGGGGTCCTAGTAATATAGTTTCTTGATCTAAGTGACGGTTATATAGGTGACTTCAGTTTGTGAAATTTATCAAGCTTATGATTCTCTACATGTGTTAAACATCTATAATGAATTAAAAACAACAAATCCATGTTCATAGATCTCAGGGCCTCAAGAATTCTCTGTTTGGGAAGATAACTTACAGCCAATGTTTTTGAGGGTTTAAGCTCAAAAGAAGATATTTAAGCTTAGGCAGATAAAAACAAGACACAAGTCAAGGAGGAGAGTCTTAAAAAGAAAAATAAATAGATTTAAGAGGCAGTTTCAAATATTGTCTAACAACAGAAACCCAGGTAAAGGGCAGAACTTCCTCTTGTTTTAAAAGACTTATTTTTTTAATCTTAGTGCCCTTGTTTTTAAATATTCATTCCAAATTGGGGCATGTCAAAAGGTGATTCTTTTTTTAAGAGTATAAAATGAAAATGGAAAGTTTGTTGGATAAAACTTTTTACCCTGTATAATAGGCAGTCATTACAGAAAGCAAAAATGGGAATTTGGGGAATGGCATATTTGATTCCATGAAAAAATTTGATTTTTTCACTAAAACTAAGTAGCTTTATACTCAGCCATAAAAAAAAAATGAAATAATGTCATTAGCAGCAACATGGATGGACCTAGAGATTATCATACTAAGTGAAGTAAGTCAGACAAAGACAAATATCATATGATATCACTTATATGTGGAATCTAAAATGTGATACAAATGAACATATTTACAAAAACAGAAACAGACTCACAGAGTTAGAAAACAAACTTAAGGTTACCAAAGGGGAAAGGTCGGGGGGGGGGGGCATGGTGTGGATAAATTAGGAGTTTGGGATTAGCAGATACAAACTACTATATATAAAACAGATAAACAATGAGGACCTACTGTATAGCAAGGGAACTATACTCAGTATTTTGTAATAACCTATAAGGGAAAAAAATCCGAAAAAAAAAAAGTATATGTATGACTGAATCACTTTGCTGTACACCGGAATCTAATATAACATTGTAAATCAACTATACTTCAATTTAAAAAAATGTAAAATAACTAAGTAGCTTTGATGTTAGGATATTAATTGTAGTGTGTAATAATTATAAATATTAATCGATGTCTTTTATAAAATGGTCTGGGGTAAACTGGAAAAAATGAATTTAAGGCAGATTTCAATTTGAACTTTCTGGATATGGTCTAAAGGTATAATATTTGATACATTTCCCGGGTCTTTTTAAAAAATTGTATCTTATTTTTATATACTCTGGCTATATTTTATAGTATCTTTAATTGATTTTGTAAAGTCCACATTTATATAGTATTAAGATAATGTATATTTGTATTTATCAAAATGCATTTGAGACAGAGTTCTACACTGTTTATCTGTAATTAAAATAAGAATAATAACAAAAAGTCAAGTCTGAATCTGGGGAGATTTTATTTACCAAAGGTAGCCAGACATATATATTCCATCCCATATGTTTTTCCCACGTGATGCTGACACTCCTGCACTGAAAGGTGGGATCCATGTTCCTTCCCCTTGAACCCCCACAGGCCTTTGTAACTAATTCAACCAACAGAGTATGGCAGAAGTGACACTATATAACTTCCAAAGCTAGACTGTGAAAGACAATACAGCTCCTGTCAGGATACTCATTCTTGGAAACCAGCCACCACGCTATGAGGAAGCTCAGATTAGCCCACACAGAGAGACAACGGAGCCAGCTCATACTGGTAAGTGAAATCTTCAAGAACTTTGTGAGCCAGTTGTAAAACACAGCTATTATGTTACAGTATATAAACTTACAATTAAATGAATTACATTAAAAACAAAGGTAACAGGGGGCTTCCCTGGTGGCGCAGTGGTTGAGAATCTTGTTTGAGCCCTGGTCTGGGAGGATCCCACATGCTGTGGAGCAACTAAGCCCGTGAGCCACAGCTACTGAGCCTGCGCGTCTGGAGCCTGTGCTCCACAACAAGAGAGGCCGCGATAGTGAGAGGCCCATGCACCGGAATGAAGAGTGGCCCCCGCTCGTCGCAACTAGAGAAAGCCCTCGCACAGAAACGAAGACCCAACACAGCAAAAATAAATAATAATAATAATTAATTAATAAAAAAAACTCCTACCCCCAACATCTAATTAAAAAAACAAAACAAAGGTAATAAATACTCAGACCTCACTGCTTCCTAAAACTTTTATTACATTTTACTATTATCTATAATCTAAAGATTATTAACATGTATTGTCTCTGTATGGTGTAAATACTATATAATGGTGTGCTATTGCAACTATGCATCCTTTCCCAACTCTAGAGAAGTCAAGGCTTAAGAACGGGGCTACTCTAGACCTTCTCTTCCAAAGCTTAAAAACAATCCCTAAAGAGATCAAACTGATCCACAAGGAATTTAACTACTTGCCAGAACAAAATTCAACATTCTTTAAAGAAACACAAATCCCAGCACACAACACAAAGTTCAAAATACTTATTATCAGGGCTTCCCTGGTGGCGCAGTGGTTGGGAGTCCACCTGCCGATGCAGGGCACAGGGGT
This sequence comes from Mesoplodon densirostris, assembly GCF_025265405.1. NCBI lineage: Eukaryota > Metazoa > Chordata > Mammalia > Artiodactyla > Ziphiidae > Mesoplodon > Mesoplodon densirostris. Next base: position 65,664,475 of record NC_082663.1, on the reverse strand, counting down.
TCCATCCCTGGTCCAGGAAGATCCCACATGCCGTGAAGCAATGAAGCCTGTGCACCACAACTACTGAGCCTGCGTTCTAGAGCCCGTGAGTCACAACTACTGAGCCCACACACCACAACTACTGAAGCCCACTTCAGTAGTTGCCCAGAGCCCGTGCTCTGCAACAAGAGAAGCCACCGCAATGAGAAGTACGCACACAGCAAGGAAGACCCAACGCAGCCAAAAATAAATAAATTTAAAAAACAAAAAAACAAAACACAATCCAAATAATTAATTACTAAACATGCAAAAAGTAGAAAAATCAGTCAAGGTGTACAAAACCAGAAATGATAGAGATGACAGAATTAGCATATAAGGACATGAAAACACATATTATAAACATATTCCATATAATCAAGAATGAAAAGGAAAAAATAAAGAGGAGCAGAATAGAAGGTTTTTGTTTGGTAACAGCTTTACTGAAATACAATTCACAGAGAAAAATGGGAGATTTTTTAAAAAGAACAATACAGAACTTCTAGAGATGAAATATACAATATCTGAACTGAACATTTCACTGAATTAAATTTACGTCATATTAGATACTACAGGAAAAAAATATCACTGAACTTGAAAATACAGCAGGAGAATCAATCCAAAATGAAGCAGAAGGGGAAATAATACTGGAAAATAAATGAAAAGAGCTTCCTTATTTGAGGGATAATATTAAGTAATCTAGCATCCCTATTAATAAACTCTCAGAAGAAGAGAAAGGGAAGAGACAGAAAAAAAATTTGAGAAAAAAGTGGCCAAAAAATTCTTCCAAATTTGATGAAAACTATAAACCCATGGAACCCAAGAAGCTTTAAATGAACTCCAAACAGGATAAAGATTAATGAAAAAATAAAATTTTTTTAAAATACTAGACTAAGGCCCATCAAAATCAAATGTGGGCAAACCAGTGATAAATACAAAATCGTAAAAGCAGCCAGAGGAAAAAAGACATATTAGGGAAATCAACACCTTAATTAAAAAACACCGAAAACACCTTGATGTCACAAATGCTAAAGGTTAAGAACCTTTGAAGGAATACTATCACTCCCTTTCTTCTTAAATATAGGACTTTTCTAATATATACTTTACCTAGTTTACTGTGACTTCTCTTCTTTTAGAGATATATATTTGAATTTCTTTTCAAATGTATGTTTTACCTTTTTATTATTATTCAATTTGTTTTCAAAACACATATTTAAATCACTTTTCAAATGTATCAGGTTTCCTTGTGAGTATAAAAGCTTCCTTAACCCTGTGGATCCTAGGTATAAAAAAGAGCTTATAAATTGAAGAATTAAGAACTGAAGTGGATCCATATAATGGCATATTATTCAACAATAAAAAGGAATGATGTAATTTAGAGTACTCAAAATCATAGAAATCATAGAATAGTGATGGCCAGGGCCTGGGGGAGGGGGGAATGTGGAGCTATTATTTAATGGCTATAGAGTTTCAATTCTGCAAGACGAAAAGAATTCTAGAGATGGATGGAGGCAATGGTTGTACAAAATTATGAATGCACTTAATTGAACTGTAAATTTAAAAATGGTTAAGATGAAAATTTTATGTTCCGTGTATTTTGCCACAATAAAAAGAAATTAAATTAAAACAACTTTTGAAAGGAAGGAGGTACCGATACATGCTACAACATGGATGAACCTTGGAAACATTAGGCTAAGTGAAAGAAACCAGGCAAAAAGGCCACATACTGTATGATTCTATTTATATGACATGTTCAGAATAGGCAAATCTATAGACAGAAAATAGATTCGTGGTTGCTTAGGTCGGTGAGGGGGGCGCTGCTTGGGGAAAATGGGAAGTGACTGCTATTGGGTACTGAGTTTCCTTTGAGGGTGGTGAAAATGCTCTAAAATTGACTTAATGAGGGCTGCACAATTCTGTGAATATACTAAAAGTCATTGAATTGTATATGGTAAATGGGTGAATTGTATAACATGTGATTATATCTTAATAATCTGTTATTTAAAAAAAAAAAAAACCCGAGGTGGAGCAATCACCCAGTGTTAGACTGGGGAAAGCTCTTTCTTCTTCCTGAGTGTGATTTTTACCAAGTAGCAAAGGTCTTATTTCAAAACATTCCAAGTCTGTTGCCCCTTTTCCACCTCAGCTCTCCTGGGTGCCTGGAAAAGTTACTTAAGTGTGGTAACCCTCAATCCTCACCTATCACCCACCTCTTCTAAAAAGGAGGACAGCAAGGGTTGTTTGGAAGAATAAAAGAACTACAAAAAGCCTGTAGAACAATGGCAGGCAAACAGAGGGTTCATTAACAGCTTGACGAATTTACTGAAAAACTGAATAATCAGATCTATGTACAGTAAAGAAGCAAAGAATGGTAGACAACCCTGGAAAATGCGAATTCTGTCAAGTCATGCCTCTCATCATGGCCCCTTCAGGTAGGAGGAGAAAAAGGGTATCATCAGATTTATCCTTCTCTTTAACCATACGTCTCCATTTCTATAGTTATTTCATACTAAGTCTTTCATGTTAACCTTAAATCCAAATTTTACCTCTTGACCCACTAAATTGAAACTTTTTTTTTTTTTTTTTTTTTGGTTTTGTCTCGTTTTCTTTACCTAAATTCCTGGGGATAATGAAGAAAGAAGCATTTTCTGTCCTCCCCTATCACAAATTGTCTAAGGCCAAAAACTAGAGAAAAATCTGCTCAACCATCTGTATCCAATACCTCCCCTAGAAGTCCAACAGCTCAGGAACAGTGGTTTTACCCAAAACCCTTTAGCATACAGAAAAAGCACCTCCATGATTAAAAAGGACAGGGTAGATCTACATGTCCTGACATTGAAAATTGTTCAAAATGTTCTGCTAAGTGGAAAAAAACAAGTTGCAAATTAGTATATATAGTATAATACAATTTATAAAACATTATTATTAGTTAACTAATTTGGGGGTCTATTTGAGTACATATAGATGTGTATAAACAGAAAAACCTGGAAGAATGTACAGCACCCCCCAAAATTAGCAGTAGCCCTTACTGAAAGGGAGAGATTATGAGGTCTTTTACTGTCCACCTTCCACATTTCTGTATTGTTTGAAATTTTTATAACAAGAACGTTTTACTTTTATAATCAAGACAAGAATTTGCTAGAGGGAATAAGAGAGAAAATTGGGAGAACTACAGCCAAATTGCAGAACTCCAGCTCTTACCTCCACTCCCCCAACCTCTTAGCCACACCACCCCTTATGAAGGGGCCAGTCTACTCAAGCACAATGGAGACCTTTCTCCACAAAGGAAAAAAATGGCGCAATACTCCAACAGTCTCCTCTGCCTTCAGGAGAATGTGAGGATATCAGAGTCATGACTTGTAAGAATGAAGAAAAATTGCCTCAGAACTCACCAGGGTTCCCAGACATTACTGAATCACTTCCTTCTTCCTTTTCTTGAACTTTCTTTGCTTTCTTTTTAACAGGCCCATCACTCTCCAGTGGTCTCTTTTTACTCCTGTCGATTTCTGCAACCTATGTTAGAAAATGATATTATCTCTAATCTCAAAACTTGATGTATGCAAAATAATTTAAACCTTACTTCTGAATGACAGCAAGGTTCTTGCCATCCATCCTTCATAGAATCATCTATTTAGAGTTATGGGTGAACTGTTTTACCATCTTCAAAGACAAGGTGGAGACTGGCAAGTCATGAGCCTCAGCACCTCAAGCCCTCCTAGAATTAGAACCAAGGCTGCTACTTTTCTTCACTCGATCAGCCTTCCCCTATCTCAGATTATGAATCACCCTATTTACCTATGTTAAATAGAATACCTTTAAGAAAAAAAACTGATACTTAGAAAAGTTGAATTTAGACATATAATTAAAAACAGTATCATTTTTTTTTTTTTTTTTTTTCTTTTTGTGGTATGCGGGCCTCTCACTGTTGTGGCCTCTCCCGTTGCGGAGCACAGGCTCCGGATGCGCAGGCCCAGCGGCCATGGCTCACGGGCCCAGCCGCTCCGCGGCATATGGGATCCTCCCAGACCGGGGCACGAACCCGTATCCCCTGCATCGGCAGGCGGACTCTTAACCACTGCGCCACCAGGGAGGCCCAACAGTATCATTTTTGAAATGTTAATTGTCATTTAACTGTTTCACATTCAAACTTGATTTATGTTCACCACTGAAAATGCCACAAGATTATGGACTATATGCTGGCAGAAAACCTGTCAAAAACGTAAGTCCTTCACCAAATAACCTCTAAATGGTAGGCATAAAATAAAATCTTGGTGAATTCATAAAAATGTAGGCTATGGTCAAAAAACAAAGACAGGAGAGGAACAATCATCTATGGAAGAAATATAAATGAAGGGAACAAGATTTTGAAGCAACAGGAAGCATACAACAACTAGCCATCACATCTGTATCATCTTAAGAAACTTTATTCATCCAAATTGTGTATCAGACTTTATAACCCGAACTACAAGGGGTACAGTCACCAGGGAACTGCACAACATGACTTTGACCCGTAAACGCTTGAAATACTAAGCAAGGTTGTTGCAGCCTTAAAAACTAGAGATTTAACGGCAGTTTTCGTCTAGTCAGCTAACCAAACACATACAAATAATAAATAATGCTCCTCTTCAACCCTCAATCCAGAAAAAAAAGGGGGGGGGCGGGGAGAGGATGGAGATTAAAATATGTATCCTTTGACTCTAACCTCATCAGAATGAGCTCAGGTCTGCCATTAAGAGCCGGCGTGACCTTAGCCTCAAATCTATTACCCCAAGTGTAATATTACCCTAAAATGTCTGAACTGCACCTAAGACGGATGCGGCCCTGCCTCTTCCTTCTTTTTCCTTCCTGAGCCCCGCCCCTTTCCCGCCTGGCCCAGTCATCTCGCATATTCTCGCGCACAGTTCCCGCCCCCGCCCATATGGTCGTGCCCACTCCCCGATGGCCCCGCCCCGTCCTGGACCGAACCCACCACGTGTGGCTGCAACTGAGGCGGGAGAGTGGACGCTAGGGGCGCTGCGGAGTCAGAGTCAGGATCCGCCTTCTCGGCTGCACCAGTTGGGGAGGAGGTGGATTTCAGGCTTCCCGTAGACTGGAAGAATCTGCTCAAAACCGCCTGCCTTGCAGGGCCTGGGCCGGCGGGAGCGGCTCCACCAGAGGCCGGCTTTCGGCGCGGCATCGCGGAGCAGGCAGCCACAGCCCGGGAGCAGGACGAGGTAGCAGCGCGAGCCCGCGGCCGCCGTTCCCAGGGCGTCTGCGGGCGCGAGCACGTCGCAACCTTGCGGTGCGCCGGGGCGGGGGGCGGGACGAGGGCGGGGTCTCGCCTGCACAAATAGGACTGAGGGGGCGGGGTGGCCAAAATTTCGCGCCAAGCTGGAGGGTAATCCTAGTGTCAGTGTGACGTGCTAGCTCGGACGTGTTTTCTGCCGCTATCATGGTTCGTCCGCTAAACTGCATCGTCGCTGTGTCCCAGAACATGGGCATCGGCAAGAACGGGGACCTGCCCTGGCCCCCGCTCAGGTACCTGCTGGGCCGGGGGTGGGTCGAGTGTGTTGGATCGGAGCTTAATCGGGGCACCTGGGCCGGGCCGGGTCGACGCTGCGAGAAGGGGTCGGACTCGTGACCTGAGTTGGCGGGAGGTAGGCTTAGACTTCCTTCCGCGTCAGGAGCCTGGCGGCTAGTTACTGATTTCCGTCCCGCTCCAGCTGCCCCGCTAGGCCTTTTTCCCCCGTGTCCTACCCCAGAGCAAAGTCCCGGTCCTGGAGGTCCCCCCAGCGCACCGTTTGTCGGGTGCGTTAGAGCTGAAGCCCACGGGATCACATTCTGAGTAACTCCATGTGTTTCTCTAACTTGTAGGAATGAATACAGGTATTTCCAAAGAATGACCACAACCTCTTCAGTAGAAGGTAATGTGGGATTTTTAAGTGATTCAAATTTGCGAAGGGTCTTGCCTAAGGATGCTTACCAGTGCAAATTTTATGTAAAAGTTTTTCATGTTAGTCTGGGACCTTTTGTCCTAACATAAATGTGTATGCAGTTCCCAAGGTTCATTAAACATTTTTTTTTGAAAAAATTTCTTTGAGATTTTATGTGGGCGCGCGTACAACTCAGGTATTGGTCAAAATTGGAAGCTAGGTAGAGGCTTCTGTGGAGGTTAGCGCTGGCAAAGGAAACCAGAACAGGCCTTTGAAATAGCTGCTGGAAGAGATGATAGTGTCTGAATGGCAATAGAGAGGACAAAAGTCCAAAAAGCGGTTACAAGATACTCAGTTTGGAGATAAGAAAGTCAAAGGTGACGCAGGAAGGCATCAAAGATGAACTCTCAGATTTTCAGTTTGAGAGTCTGGGTGACATGGAGAATAAAGGAGTGGGGAATAGCGTGCAGCTGTAATGATGATGATTTTAAAGTGCTTGTAGTATATCCGGGACAATGTCAGGCACGGGGAACTAGGTGAATTGAGCCACTGGAGAGAAGAGGATAACCAAGGATAAAAATGTGGGCATGAGGGAGAAAAAACCTAAGAGACATGTGTGTTTATTCATTAGAGGAGGAATAGCAGAGTAAACAGGGAAACAGTAAATCAGAAAGGAGCAGATGCAGCATAACTATAACAGGGCAGATAAAAGGTACTTCAATTTGACCCTTGAGTCACTAGTGGAGACATGATGGCAAAAGCTTGAAGCTAAAAAATTGACATGAACCTCTCTCAAGAATCCTAAGTATGGCCTGCTAATAGGAAGAGCATCCCATGCCTGACCTGTTTGCTGGTTTTCAGTAAATATAGTATTACTTGGATGAACGAATGAAAGAGTACCAAGGATGTCTTGGCTTTTTTTTTTTTTTTTTTTTTTTTTAACGTCTCCCTATGTCCTTCACTCATCATCTCTACCTTAGTTGTTAAGTCAGGTCTGTGCCATATTCCTCATCAGAATTCCTCACCTATTAGCTCCATTATCTTTAATAGTTGATATCTCCTTACTGAACATGTAAAGCTCTGTCTTTGAAAATATAGTGCATATTGTATAAGGGTACTCTGAATTATAGGGGGTTTTTTGTTTGTTTATTCTTGGAGGAAAAATTTTTTTCCCAACATTTGGAGGTAATATTTGGTAAGAGTAGTGAAACAAAACCTGAAAAATGCTTAGTCTTAGGACTTGCAGTTTGTAAATTTAGTGTTTTTGTTTAAATAAAATCAAACTAATGATGATTCTTTAAGAAAACAGATACAGGGACTTCCCTGGTAGCACAGTGGTTAAGAATCCGCCTGCCAATGCAGGGGACACGGGTTCGATCCCTGGTCCGGGAAGATCCCACATGCCACGGAGCAACTAAGCTTGTGCGCCACAACTACTGAGCCTGTGTTCTAGAGCCTGCGAGCCACAACTACTGAATCCCGCAAGCCACAACTACTAAAGCCCATGCTCCTGGAGCCCGTGCTCCACAACAAGAGAAGCCACTGCAATGAGAAGCCTGTGCACTGCAACGAACAGTAGCCCCCACTCACTGCAACTAGAGAAAGCCCATGCACAGCAACGAATACCCAACGCAGCCAAAAATAAATTAATTAAATAAATAATTTTTTTTAAGTAATAAAACAAAACTACATTAAAAAAAAAGAAAACATACATGCACTCCTTTTGATGGTCTACCAGAACATATCAGAAACCATAGAAATGAGTATGTTCCTTTGATCCAGATACCTGACTCCCAAGGGTTTTCTTCTCCTAAGTAATTAAACAAAAATGGAAGCTTTACATGTGTAAAGTTTTTATAGATGCGTTATACTTGAAATAGATGCACAGAGGCATAATTGATAATGTTTTAAGCTAACTGCATGGAATATTAAGCAGCTGTCTAAAAAAGTATGACTAATTTAAATCTATAAAGTATGCAAATATGAATAATACTGTTACATCAGTTATTACAGTACATATTAGATGCTGAGTATTGTTGTAAGTCTTCAATCGCCACAACAACTCTACAAAAAGGAACTATTGTTATCTCCGTTTTATAGATAAGGAAAATAAGGCACAAGAGATAAACATGACTCACCTAGTAGATGGCAGAATACATTCCATTTGAGCACTTCAACCCAGAATCTTTGCTCTTAACTACTATAATATACATGACTACAGTTGATGAAAACTATATATTGGTTATAAGTTGGCTAAAGCCAAAGGAAATAACAGTTATTAGACTTAGATAATGGATGACAAATGGTAAATTTTGATAAAGCTGTTTTAAATTTTAATTTTTTAAAGCAGATCCACTAGGTGTCCCTATGACAATCATATCTATGCATATATGTATGAATATATAAAAATATATATGTATACTCCCAAAATATATTTATCTTTTGCATGTGACTTTACAGGTAAACAGAATTTGGTGATTATGGGTAGGAAAACCTGGTTCTCCATTCCAGAGAAGAATCGACCATTAAAGGACAGAATTAATATAGTTCTCAGTAGAGAACTGAAGTAAGTACTATACCATAAATTCACCACAAGAAAATCATGTTCCGTTTCTTATGGTAGAGGTCAGTATAGGACAAAATAAAATAGTATGAATGTAACTATGGATGAAGCTACTTAATATCATAAAGGTGATTACAGAAAATAAGAAGCAGTTATTTATGCCATATGACAGTAACTTATTCTACTCAAGTGACTAATTTCATCACCTTGACAAATTACATTAAATCTAACTATGGTAATAGATTTGCGCGTTTCCTTGAACCATTATTCAGTAGACTTAAATATCAGTTATATAATGTAATTTAATAAACTTTTCTAGTTTCACGTAAAATCAAAATACATATATTATGGAACTTGCCAAACTTAAGTGGTTATCCCCTCTCTGTACCTAGCCCTAAATGCAATAAGATGTAAATTTTAGGATGGGCTAAAAACTGGTCCTAGTCTTGTGCCCTGTTATTTCTAGTTTACCACAACAGCCAAATAATATTTTGTGCTTGTGTTCTTTACCCAGCATCTGAAGGTTAAAATTTTCAAAGTTTTGAAATGGAAGCATTTCCTAGGAATTCTAGGGAGTGTCTCTAGTTGGCCTGGGGGAGGAATTTTTCTGTTTACCAATTTAACATTAGGTAACATAGTTCTGGATGCCTGGAAATGCCCTGGGGACTTGGCAGGTTGAGGAGGGGGAAGCAGTTTAGGTAAAAGCATTAAGACTCTTCATCAAGTCAACTCCAGTGCTTTTACCTTCACCAAGGCTTCCATGGCATTTACTCTACATGTGATGCAAACCGATTGTTATTTTGTTTCTTTTTGTTATTTTTTACATTGGCCCCAGCCCACTAAAATAACTTCTGGAACCTCAAGGGGTTTTGCAGGAGTTTTCTCGGGGGGAGAGGGGAACCTGAATTATACCATAAGGGAAAGTTTAGGACTGGCATGGTAATTATTCTCTCTTAAACTAAAAATATAATCGCACAAAAAATGCAGCATCAGGCTTCCCTGGTGGTGCAGTGGTTGAGAGTCCGCCTGCTGATGCAGGGGACACGGGTTCATGCCCCGGTCCGGGAAGATCCCTCATGCCGTGGAGCGGCTGGGCCCATGAGCCATGGCCACTGAGCCTGTGCGTCCGGAGCCTGTGCTCCGCAACGGGAGAGGCCACAACAGTGAGAGGCCCGCTTACCGCAAAAAAAAAAAAAAAAAATGCAGCATCCTAGGGCACTGCTTGCTTAATAACGGTGGTCATAATATTCCTTTCCCATGTGTATTATTAGGGTTCACCCAGAGCAGCAGAACCAGTAGAAGATAGATAGATGGATAGATAGATAGATAGATAAAAGAATTTTATTGCAAGGAATTCCACAGTTACAGGGCTGGGTAGGCAAGTCCAAGTATCTATAGGGCAGGCCATCAGGAAGGGCAGGGAGGAACTCTGCAGAAGGGGCTGAAGCTGCTGCCCGCTGGTGAAATTTCTTCTTCAAGGAAGCCTCAGATCTGTTCTTAAGGCCTTTCAACCCCTTGAATTAGGTCCACCCACATAAAAGTCATTTAATTATCAACTTTAATCACATCTGCAAAATACCTTCACAGCAACACCTAGATTAGTGTCTAAATAACTACTATAGCCTAGCCAAGTGAACACCTGAAGACTATCCAACCACGGAAGGAAAAACACTACACAGCTGTAGCCTAAGGGGATTCAGGCTTATATAGATTTTCTCCTAAATCCCTCCTAGAATGGTATAGGTTAAAAACCTGGAAGAAAGTATACCAGAATATTTCACTGATTGCCTTTGGGTGATGGGGAATATGTCGATGTGCATCTTGCCATCTGCCCCGATCTTCATGCTGTTCTCTTTCTCCTGGTTGCTAGGATATTCTGATTATATCTTGACTTCATAGAATCCAAATTCACAGACCGTATTGCCATTCCCAGAGACTCTTTAATAACATATTCTTGAATACTACTCAAGTTTATTTATGGCCAGCTTGAGCTAAAACAAACAAAGAAATCTCAGTGGGGGAGATGTTCAGTTGGGCCAGCATATCTCCTCAAATGATGAGTCTTATTTCTTCCTTATGACCCCCCTGTGGTGTATGTAATTGGATTCAGTTGTTTCTTATGTATTTATATGTAACATTTGTTGGTGCATTTCACTTTTTTTTTAAGGCAGAGAGAAAATTTAAAATCTTTATCACCAAGTACACCAAGGAAATAAGGATACCAGTTAGAGAAAAAATTTAGAGTTATTTTTTGTCCCTTCTGCTTCCCTACTTGCTGGTCAGTTCCACACATATCCTGAGCACCTGCTATGTGCCAGGCACTGCTAGGTCCTAAATAAAAGGCGGGGGGGAGATATACACATGTAAATCTCTTGCTCATGCAAGCTTTCAGAGATATTCAATTTTTCACCACCACCCCACAATGTAAAAAGAAACTGAATCCTCAAAGTAATCCAAAAATTTGCTGCCAGATACTAGTCATTTTGCATAACTGTTCCCTTAATAAGGTATAGAAAAATGCCTTTCCAAAGCTTTCTAGACAATCAAGTTGTGGCTTTAAAAGAAATATTATGCAGCCACATTTGGAAAACAGGCATTTTCTCAAGATGTTAAACATAGAATTATCATATGACCCAGCAATTCCACTCTTTGGTATATAACCAAGAGAAATGAAAACATGATTACATAAAAACTTGTACACAAATGTTCATAGCAGCATCATTCATAGTAGCCAAAAAGTGGAAGCATCCCAAATGTACATCAGCTGATAAATGGATAAACAAAATGTGCTATATCCATGCAATGCAATGTTATTCCACAATAAAAGGAATGAAGTACTGATATATGCTACAACATGAATAAGCTTTGAAAACAGTATACTGAGTGAAAATTTAAAAAGCCACACACTGATGGCCATTTGATTCCATTTATATGAAATGAAATGTCCAGGATAGGCAAATCTGTAGAGACAGAAAGTAGATTATTGGTTGCCTGGGAGTGGGGAATGACTGATAATAGATACAGGGTTTCTTTTGGGGGTGATGGAAATGTTCTAAAAGTAGATAATGATGACAACTGTACTCCATGAACATAATAAAAAATCACTGAATTGTATACATTAAAAGGGTGAATTGTGTGGTATGTGATTTATATCAAAATAAAGAGGTTTTTTAAAGTCTTTGGAACCAAAAATCAAATAAAGAAGTTTTACTGCAATGCTGCAGCTTTGGCAGCATCTTTAGAAAATCCAAAATTGCCTGCATGATATAAGATGTTGTAAACTGTCTTCAGTCCATGAAGTTGTCTAACATTTCATGGCAGAATAATTTTTTATGGTCCTGCTATCATATTCTCCACAGTGATTAAAACTTTCTTCTCTTCATAAAGCTTCGGTTCTCTCCCCACCACCCACATACTTGGTGTAGCAAAGACTTACCAACCTGGCTTCTAATACCTGTTCTGGCACCTATTAACTTTGTGGCTTTAGGCTTTTTTAACTTTGAGCCTTGCTGAGCCTCAACTTTCTTATCTACTGAGTGGGATTAATAATGACAACTTCTTAGGGTGATTTTGAGGGTTAATTAATATTTTATATGTTAAATTTCTGGCACACAGAAGGTACCCTACAGATATCAGGTCCTACTCCCCCAGTCCTTGCTATTTTAGCAAAATTACATAATTTTGTAGCTTATTGAAAATATTAATATTAATGAGATCACAATGGACAGGCTCATGATCTTATTTTCACCTTAACGTTATCGCTTTGTTCTTCCTTCCCTCAATCTTGAGACAGAAAAATCCCCTGCTTTTAAAATCAATTCCTTCCCCCACCTCCACTGTTTTATTCTAGACTCCATTTTTTTTTCTGTCCTCAGGACCTTGCTGTATTATACTGCCCTTTAGTATTTTAAACCTCACCACAGATTACTTTTCTTCTCCTCTCAATTTTCCTGGAGCTTTCTTGTGTTAAATAACCTTAATGTAAGCCTCAATAATATTTATAGTGGCCTGTCACTTCTGTGTTTTGCTCATGTTTTTACCTCCTTCAAGACTCAGCTAAGGGATCAGACTCCAAAGAGAATTCTTTCTGTCACCCCAACCAGATGAGGCACAACCTCTGTGCCCATCTAGCATCCTTCATACATCCCCATTGCATGTCCTTTTCACTTTTATGGCCACTGCTGAGCCTTTTTTTGCCTTCCATCACAACCTTCTTGGTACAGGAAGTGCATTTTTTTTTAAATCTCTATTTCCAGCACCTAGCATATCTCCTAGCAAAGTAGGGGTTCCAGAATTTTCATGGAATAAATGGTCTGTAGTCAGTTTATAAAAACAGAATCATCCCACATAACAACACTTTGTAACCTGCCTTTTCCCCACTCAATATATTAAAAGATTAATTTCTATAAATATTTTTAGTGGCCACATAATATTCAATTATGAGGATGAAGCATATTTGAATCAATTCTTAATAGTTAGAAATCACATTTTTAAAGACTGAGTATTAAAGGTCTTAAAGTGAACATATTTCTGAATTCTGGTTAAGATGTGATTCTAGCCTAGGGTTTTTGTTTTTAACTGTTTTCCCAACAGTCCTCAGGGAAATTGGGGAAGAATTCTATCTGCCATCCTCTTTCATCAGGCACAATGGAAAGGATAATGTTTATATAATACCCCAGGGTAATCAAATGAGGCAGCTTAAGGCCAGAAAACACTGGTCTGAGGGCTCTGCCTAAACTAGGCCACACCATCTGAGGCCTGAGGGAACCAGAATCTAACACCTTTGTAGCCCGTGACCACCAGTTGAAAGCCTATTGTCTGAATAAGAAGTGCAGCTCAGGCCCCAAAGTCAGGCTGCTGGAACTCAAATCCTAGGTCCACCATTTCCTAGCTGTGTGACTACTGGCAACCTAATCCCTCAACCTCAATATCCTCATCTGTAAAAAGGGATAATAGTTCCTACATAGGACTGCTGGCAACATTAAATGGTATGATGAGTATAAAGCAGTGCCTGACCCTACTACTTGTCAGAGCAAGTAGGCACTCAATAAATGTTAGATATTTTCTTTGTAATACAGCTATCCATCAGGTAAAAAGCAGCCTCCCTTGAATAGGGCTTTTAAGGAAAGGGATGGAAGTATCACTGGAGTGCCTGCTATGTGCATTATCTCTTTTAATCTTCATGCCAACCCTCTGAGGGAATTCAAGATTCTCGGTAACAAGCAAAATATCAATCATGGCCACACACTTCTTGATGTAGAGTATGTGTGCTACCACATACCAACTGTCCTTTGTGAGGGAATCCAATCTGGATCGGATTGAGATAATTATAGAAAGAAAATTTAGCAATGAAATAAGTAACAATATTGAGTGCTTGCTATATGGTATTTATTGTGTTAGTTTCTAGGATTTGTGCTGTGAAGAGGCTGAGGAACTCAACCATTGGCTCAATTTTTTTGCTAATTTTCTGCCCATCTAGGGTCAAGTGTTTCTTGTGAAACATTTCTATACCACTAAGTAGCAATACTGTGCGGAAGCATTTCCTCCATGTCTTTTTTACAACTAAAATCTGAAACAAATCCTTAATCTGTTCTTTGTTTTCCTTTTTAGACTCACTGCAAAAGGGCAAAGAAATAGTCTTTACCTTAATCCCTTGAATCATTCTCAAGCCATTGTTCCACAGTCTTCACAAATAGATTGTCCCTTTTCTTTGAAGTCCACACCAACCACATATACCACCTTCTAAATCATTTTGCCGTAATCCACCTACTTCTAGAATACCTCTTCCGGTTTTCCTCTTATGTCAGTTCCTAAATCACCAATTTACCTCCTACCTTAACTCCTGTCATCAGTCCTGACTTAAACATCCTCAGTTACTAAAACCATCTAGACTCTTTCAAAGTCATTGTAAACTTGGTTTATTAACTAGACTGTCTTCTCCCCCCAACTCCAAATCTGTTTCTTCTAAATTCAGTTCTCCCCTCGAATGGCCTGGTCCATCCTAGTCACTGCAACTGCCCTGATACCTTTGGGGATCCCTTGGCTCCTTTAGCTTCACCCTAGTCGTGTCTTCTTCCAGCTTTGAATCAAAATACATTCTTTGTGCTATCTTAACTCCTTGAGAGATGACAAAGAGCAAAGTAAGTCAAATAGATATCAAGAAGGTGAGAAAGGAGGCAGCAAAGAGAATGAATAGTCCCCATTAGTTCTTAGTTAATCATTGTTAGAACTACTAGTTCAAAGGCAATTATATTATTTTTTAAAAGCATCAGTCTAAGAACTTGACATTGAATTGTAATTTCTGTTGTGTCTAATTACTCTGAAAGCCAATTCTGCATGTTTCTTCGTTTATAAAGGGAATTGCAAACTCTCACCAAAATAACGGTTTTGGAGGTTGGGAGAGACTGAGCTAGTCAATATAAACAATAAATTAATTGACTTTTCCCCTTTGGGATTTTTAATTACAAAAGTAATAACATGCTCATTTTTTGATAATTCATTTATTTCTATATTGTTTGAAACATGAGAATCCTTTCCCCACACCCCAAAGGTAACCACATATTAACAGTTTGAATATCAGTCCAAACTACAGTCACTCAAACATATCACCCTTTTTCCAACATTTTATCATGAAGACTTTCAAGCCTATAGAAAGAATTTTACAGTAAACACCTGTATACCCACAACACAGATTCTACCACATAGATTATTTTATACTATGCTTGTTTTATCATCCATCCAACCATCCATCAGTCTTGTTATTTTTATGCTTTTCCAAGTAAACTGCAGACATTAGTATATTTTCCCCTAAATAATTCATTATGTATCTCATTAACTAGAGTTTAATATTACTTTACTATTTTTTTCTTTTGAAATAAACGTGCACAATGAAATGTACAAGTCTTACATGTACATTTGTTATATTTTGTTTATTTATTTATTTATTTTGCGGTACGCGGGCCTCACTGCTGTGGCCTCTCGCGTTGCGGAGCACAGGCTCCGGACGCGCAGGCTCAGCGGCCATGGCTCACGGGCCCAGCCGCTCCACGGCATGTGGGATCCTCCTGGACCGGGGCACGAACCTGCGTCCCCTGCATCGGCAGGCGGACCCTCAACCACTGCGCCACCAGGGAAGCCCCTACATTTGCTATATTTTAACAAATATACGCACCTATGTAACCCCATATCAAAGATATAGGACATTACTGTCACTCCCAGAAAGCTGCCTCAAGTGAATTCCCAGTGAATCTTTACCCCATCCCTCCGGAAACAACTACTGTTGTGATTTTTTTTCCACCACAAATATCATGCAGTATCACAAGTGGTTCTGTTTTTGATTCATTGTAGACCATACATACACAAATATGGGTTGAATTATTGGCCATGGGCCATACTGATGTTAAATGCTTTTTATTGAAAGGTTTCATATTTATGATGATTTTAATTTTATAATTACTGCCTCCTAGTCAGATTATTTGACTAGTATGAATGGAGTTTATAGAAATTATGTGTAATTCTTTCTTGTAATCTCAGGGAACCTCCACAGGGAGCTCATTTTCTTGCCAAAAGTTTGGATGGTGCCTTAAAACTTATTGAGCAACCAGAATTAACAAATACAGTGGACATGGTATGGATAGTGGGAGGCAGTTCTGTTTATAAGGTAAGTAACGTTATCTGTGACTATAAGGAAATAGTCTACCCTCTTTCTTTCAGCTTCCCTGCCATCTCAACTTTAAAAAATTAAGCCATGAGCAAAGGAAGCATGTTATTTCTCCTGGAAGTTAGACATATTGCCAATCTGCACTATTCATTTTTTGATACTATCATACAAACTAAATGAAAATTTTAAAGTAAGTTTTTAGGTCTGTACCAGTCTATTTTCAATTCAAAATAGTTGATGTTTCCAATTTTAAAAACATTCTAAATCCTTCCTGAGAATTGTACTTGCACTGCATTGTCTTCTCCTCCCTGGATGTGCCTAAATACACTAAGCTATCGTCTTTGCCTCAAGGATAAATATTATTATGTCCCTTACTGAGGAAAGGCTGTGGCCCTCCTTTGAGATACACTGACTGGATGTATATGAACTTGTTCAAAGCACAAGACTTTCCCTCAACAATTTTCATATAAAGTGAGGGTAGGGGGAAAGTGTGACATGATTTCGTATCATAAGGGAAGACACTGTGTTAAATAGAAAATATTCCTTTTTCTTGATACCAGATGACTTCAGCTTTAAAAATTTTTGAGGATAATGAATAGAATTTTATAACTCTTTTATAACACTGAGGAAAGTTTACATTTCTGGAGAGGAAAAATCAGCCCCTACCCTTTATAGCTTGTCGTAATATATGAACACTGAAATCATTTTAGAAAGAAGTATACCAGGATCCTAGGTGGCATTATAAAAACTCTGTTTCTTGGGTTCCTGTTTCTACAATCTTTAACGTTCTCCATTTGTAATAGGGGGGAAATAGACATTTTCCTTTTATCTTTTCAGCCAAGAATGAATTTCTAAGAAAATAAGTTGTTTATTTTGCTGAGTGCCGATCACATTTTGAATGATTCAATACCATAGTCACTTGAAAATGTATTCTTTAAACAATTTAAGTACTTAAATACATTTATATAATTTAATATATCTGTACTTGCATAAATAATAAAGAAGTAGAATCTGTAGGTTTTTGCATTATCCACCTCACATCACATTGACTTACAGAACATTCTGGACTACCAGCCTGTTTTTGTAAATAAGGTTTCAATGGAACACAACCATGCCCATTGGTTTAGTGTTGTTTATGGCTGCTTTTGCCTACAAAGGTAAGAAACCATATGGCCCACAAAGCCTAAAATGTTTACCATCTGACCCTGTACAGAAAAGGTGGGCCAGGATTATTTGGCCTGAGGCAACCCAGCACTGGAGCCGACAGGCCCTTTGGTGGGGCTAATGGCAGACTCTGAGAGGGCTCACACCAAGGAGTACTTCCCAGAACTTCTGCTGCCAGTGTCCTTGTCCAAGCAGTGAGCCCCAGCCGCCCCCCGCCTCTGCAGGAGCACTCCAACACTAGTAGCCGTGTGGCTGACAGGGTCTTGGTGCTCTGGCCAGGAGTCAGGCCAGAGCCTCTGAGGTGGGAGAGCCGAGATTGACATTGGTCTACCAGAGACCTCCCGGCCCCATGTAATATCAAATGGCGATAGCTCTCCCAGAGATCTCCATCTCAACACTAAGACTCAGCTCAACTCAACGACCAACAGGCTACAGTGCAGGACACCCTATGCCAAACAACTAGCAAGACAGGAACACAACACCACCCATTAGCAGAGAGGCTGCCTAAAATCATATGTTCACAGACACTGCAAAACACACCACTGGATGTGGTCGTGCCCACTAGAAAGACAAGATCCAGCCTCATCCACCAGAACACAGGCACCAGTCCCCTCCACCAGGAAGCCTCCACAACCCACTGAACCAACCTTAGCCACTGGGGGCAGACACCAAAAACAATGGGAACTATAAGCCTGCAGCCTGCGAAAAGGAGACCGCAAACACAGTAAGTTAAGCAAAATGAGAAGACAGAGAAACACACAGCAGATGAAGGAGCAAGGTAAAAACCCACCAGACCAAACAAATGAAGAGGAAACAGGCAGTCTACCTGAAAAAGAATTCAGAGTAATGACAGTAAAGATGATCCAAAATCTTGGAAATAGAATGGAAAAAATACAAGAAATGTTTAACAAGGACCTAGAAGAATTAAAGAGCAAACAAATAATGATGAACAACACAATAATTGAAATTAAAAATTCTCTAGAAGGAATCAATAGCAGAATAACTGAGGCAGAAGAACAGATGAGTGACCTGGAAGATAAAATAGTGGAAATAACTACTGCAGAGCAGAATAAAGAAAAAATTGACAGTCTCACAGACCTCTGGGACAACATTAAATGTACCAACATTCAAATTATAGGGGTCCCAGAAGAATAAGATAAAAAGAAAGCATCTGAGAAAATATCTGAAGAGATTATAGCTGAAAACTTCCCTAACATGGGAAAGGAAATAGTCAGTCAAGTCCAGGAAGTACAGAGTCCCATACAGGATAAATCCAAGGAGAAACACGCCAAGACACATATTAATCAAATTATCAAAAATTAAATACAAAGAAAAAATATTAAAAGCAGCAAGGGAAAAGCAACATACAAGGGAATCCCCGTAAGGCTAACAGCTGATCTTTCAGCAGAAACTGCAAGCCAGAAGGGAGTGGCAGGACATATTTAAAGTGATGAAAGGGAAAAACCTACAACCAAGATTACTCTACCCAGCAAGGATCTCATTCAGCTTCAATGGAGAAATTAAAACCTTTACAGACAAGCAAAAGTTAAGAGAATTCAGCACCACCAAACTAGCTTAACAACAAGTGCTAAAGGAACTTCTCTAGGCAGGAAACACAAGAGAAGGAAAAGACCTACAAAAACAAAACAGTTAAGTAAATGGTAATAGGAATATACATATCAACAACTACCTTAAATGTAAATGGGTTAAATGCTCCAACCAAAAGACAGACTGGCTGAATAGAAACAAAAACAAGACCTGTATATATGCTGTCTACAAGAGACCCACTTCAGACCTAGGGACACATACAGAATGATAGCGAGGGGATGGAAAAAGATATTCCATGCAAATGGAAACCAAAAGAAAGCTGGAGTAGCAATTCTCATATCAGATAAAATAGACTTTAAAATAAAGACTATTAAAGAGACAGGGACACTACATAATGATCAAGGGATCTATCAATGAAGAAGTTATAACAATTGTAAATATTTATGCACCCAACATAGGAATACCTCAATACATAAGGCAAATGCTAACAGCCATAAAAGGGGAAATCAACACAATACAGTAACAGTAGGGGACTTTAATACCCCACTTTCACCAATGGACAGATCAGCCAAAATGAAAATAAATAAGGAAACACATAGGCTAACACATATATATGGAATCTAAAAAAGAAAAAACAAAAAACGGTTCTTAAGAACCATGGGGCAGGACAGGAATAAAGACACAGATGTAGAGAATGGACTTGATATGGGGAGGGGGAAGGGTAAGCTGGGACGAAGTGAGAGAGTGGCATGGACCTATATACACTACCAAACGTAAAATAGATAGCTAGTGGGAAGCAGCGCATAGCACAGGGAGATCAGCTGGGTGCTTTGTGTCCACCTAGAGCAGTGGGATAGGGAGGGTGAGAGGAAGATGCAAGAGGGAGGAGATACGGGGATATATATATATATGTATAGCTGATTCACTTTGTTATACAGCAGAAACTAACACAGCATTGTAAAGCAATTATACTCCAATAAAGATGTTAAAAAAAGAAAAAAGTTGGGCCATATATCATTAACTTTGATACAGATCTTCAAATGCTGCTGTGATTAGTCCCTTCAATTTTTCTAATTTTTGGTACAGTAAGAATTGGTAGAATACTGATTTGATTGGGGCAAGAGAATAAATGATTTAATGTAAGCCATAGTATTGAAAATAAAAAGTAAAATTCGTTCTATGCCCTTTGTATGGAATTTTAAGTATTACACACAGTTGAATTTATATGTATATGTGTTTTTGTTTTGTTTCAAAAGCTATTTCAAAATCAAGAGTTATTGCTTTCTTAGAGTTGCAGTTGGGACTCCTGACTTTGTATTAGAATTTTAAGATATTTGTTCCAGGGCAGTTTTTTTTCTGTATAAACTATCAATAGTACTATAGGCAGTAATAGAAAAATCATTAACAATATAATGCCAAATGCAATCATTAGCAACAAGAGATAGAATAAATTACCTACTAGCATTGTAACTATCTGCTGAGAAATTGAGGCATTAAATTTTATGTATATGTACTAAGTATGCCCTTGGGATTTTCATTAGTCAAGGTCTCATGAAATTACTATCCTATCCATATATACATATGTAAATTTTTTCTATGGAGGGTAACTAGATAATCTGGGGTTTTTAATTCTTAAACAACAACCAAAGATAAAAGACAAAATTGAATGCTTAAAATGAAAAAAAGAGTTCATGTAAGCAAACTAGAGCCCAGAGTATGTTTGAACTCACCCTTGTAATTATTGATAAATGATTAGGGCCATTCCCAACTAAGTCATACTTTGCAGGGTCCCAAACTAAAGAATAGGATAATTAAATAGCATGCTTTGGAGGTAACAAGATATGTAGCATGTCTCTAATATCTAGTACAAACTTCAGTATGTAATTAAAGCAAAAATATTAGAGCTTCTATAACTTTTGACACAGATAAATAAGGAAATTGATTGATGCCTTTTGTTTTATTTCAAAGGAAGCCATGAACAAGCCAGGCCATCTTAGACTATTTGTGACAAGGATCATGCAGGAATTTGAAAGTGACACATTTTTCCCAGAAATTGATTTGGAAAAATATAAACTTATCCCAGAGTAAGTAAAATGTTATTCATTGGTCTGAAGCACCTTTGGCTTTCCTGCTTAAGAATTATAGAAAAGAAGGCTTCCCTGGTGGCGCAGAGGTTGAGAGTCCGCCTGCCGATGCAGGGGACATGGGTCGTGCCCCGGTCCGGGAAGATCCCACATGCTGCGGAGCGGCTGGGCCCGTGAGCCATGGCCGCTGAGCCTGCGCGTCCGGAGCCTCTGCTCCACAAAGGGAGGGGCCACAACAGTGAGAGGCCCGCGTACCGCAAAAAAAAAAAAGAATTATAGAAAAGAGAATGTCTCTTCAGATTGAATTCGATGTAGCAATGTGTTTTATAGACAAAAACTATAGGAATTTTTGGATATCTGCTTTAACAGACTTGGGAATGTTCAGGTTTTAATGACTTCACTGAAATCTGGAGAATAGGCATTAGTTCATTCTGTAAGATCAGTGCTTATTTAGCATCAGACTTTGTCTTAGGCATTGGGGATACAGTGTTTACCAGAACAGATGATGTCACTATTCTCCAGGAGATTACATCCTTTATAGTAGAGGAGGAGGGTGGCAAATAATAGATAAACATCCAAAGAGTTGCTGTGTGGTAGATTGAAATACTGTGATGTTGTAGATACTGTGTAGTCTGAGAAGTCCTCTCTGAAGAGTGATGTCTACACCAGATCTAAATGGCAAGAAGCCAGCCACACAAGGGGCTGAGGAGAGCATTCCGGAAACCAGAAGTAGCTAGTGCAGAGAACTGAGGGCAGAAAGGAGCCTGGCGTGTTCCCTGAACCTGAAAGCCATGGTGGGCATTGTGAGCGAGGGGGAGACCAAGAGGGATCAGACCCAGGGCAGGTTTAGAGGGTTCTGAATAGAGAGTGATACTCTTCTGTTTATGGGCAATGGGCTGGAGGGGACAAGAGTGAAGCAGGGAGACCAGTTACAGTAGTTCAGGCGAAAGATGAAGGAACTAACTTAGTGGTGGAGGTGGAAGAAGATGTTACACTTGATTTACTCTGTAGTTTACTTTGATTTTAGCGTGAAACTGTTTGCTTTTGAAAACATTTTAGTTTAAAAGCGCTTTTCAGCTGTTGGCTATGCAGAGTAGAAGATAATTATATCAACACTTTTAGACTAGCTCTTAACACATTCTTTCAAACACTCTCAGTTGAAAACAGTCATTCTTTGAGTGCAAGTTTGATTTTGGAAATACCTCCTAAAAGCAGCATTCAGAGCCATGTCTGAATAAATGGATGGCCAAGCTTTAGAATAAAGTATATTACTTTACAGAGTAATATAGGTAATGGTCTCAAATCAAATGAAGTTTGTGACTGATTTTCTTGGGCTCTTAACTAGGTCTAAAGAAAACTGGAAATTCTAAGAACTCTAAAAAGTTTCTAAACAGCTAAAGTACAGGCTTTTGCTTATAGTCTCCAAAGGTGACTACTTAGAAAAATCAGGGCCTCCCTGGTGGCGCAAGTGGTTAAGAGTCCGCCTGCCGATGCAGGGGATACGGGTTCGTGCCCCGGTCTGGGAGGATCCCATATGCCGCGGAGCGGCTGGGCCCGTGAGCCATGGCCGCTGGGCCTGCGCATCCGGAGCCTGTGCTCCGCAACGGGAGAGGCCACAACAGTGAGAGGCCCACATACCGCAAAAAGAAAAAAAAAAAGAAAAGAAAAATCACATTGATTTCATATATATATATATATATATATTTTTTTTTTAATCAGCTGCGTTTCTTTGTCCCACCTTATTTTCTCTTGTACTGCTTAGATTGCTGATTCTCACATTATGTGGATATTGATCTCTGCTATCCCTCATTTCTTACCTTTCTTTTTGCTACTAACAAAAAGAATACATTACTGTGTGAATCAGCTTCATATTAAATGCCTTTGTAAACCCTGTTACTCTCGATTAGACCTCTTTCCAAAGCTATGACCCTTCAAGATCCTTGATAACTTAAAACAAATACAATTCTGGCTCTTTGACTCTTAGAAAAGAAAATATTAACATCTCCTGAGAAATGATTCACACATCTCAACATTCACCCATTCGAAGTATATAATTCAATGATTTTAGTATATTCAGAGTTGTGCAGCCATCACCACAATCCTAAGTTCAGAACATTTTCACCATCCAAAAAGAACCCCTGTACACATTAGCAGTCGCTCTCCATTCCCTTCCCCTGCTGGCTCTAGGAACCACTAAATCTATTTTCTATCTCTATAGATATGCCTATTCTGGATATTTCATGTTAACAGAATCATATAATATGAAGTCCTTCTTGGAATTGGCTTCTTTCATGGAATTGGCTTCTTTCACTTAGCATACTGTTTTCAAGGTCACCCATGATGTAATATGTATCAGTACTTCACCCCAAAAAGAATTCCATTGTATAGATTTACTACATTTTATTTATCCATTCACCAATTAGTAGACATTTGATTTATTTCCACTTTTTGGTTAATGTAATATGTTTTGAACATTCATGTACAAGTTTTTTGTGGGGATGTATATTTTCATTCCTCTTGGGTATAATCTGGGAGAAGAATCACTGGGTCATATAGTTTAACATTTTGAGGAACTGCTGAACTTTTGATAATGTGACTGTACCATTTTACAGTCCCACCAGCAACATACAAAGGTTCCAGTTTCTCTATATCCTTGCCAACACTTGTTATTGTCTGCCTTTTTGGTTATAGCTATCCTAGTAGGGATGAGGTGGTATCTCATTGTGGTTTTGATTTGCATTTCCCTAATGACTAATGATGTTGAACATCTTTTCAGGTGCTTATTGGAGATTTATATACTGTATCTTCTTTGGAAAAATATCAATTCACATCCTTTGCCCATTTTTAAAATTTGGTTATTTATCTTTCTATTACTGAGTTTTAAGAGTTCTTTGAATATTCTGGATACAAGTCCTTTATCAGATATATGAGTTGAAAATATTTTCTCCTATTATCTAAATTGTCTTTTCACTTTCCTAATTGACTTTCACTTTTCCTAATCATTTGCAGCACAAAGGTTTTTAATTTTTATGTAGTCCAATTTTTCTATTTTTTTCTTTTGTCAATTGTCCTTTTGGTTTCATACCTAAGAAACCATTACCTAATCCAAGCTCACAGAGATTTTTTCCTGTGTTTCTTCTAAGAGTTTTATAGTTTTAACTCTTAATTTAAGTCTATGATCTGTTTGAGTTAATTTATATATGCTATAAGGAAGAGGTCCAAGTTCATTCTTTGGTAAGCAGCACACCAGTTGTCCTAGCACTATTTGTTGAAAAGACTGTTCTTTTCCCCGACTGAATTGTCTTAGCACCTCTGTGGAAAATCTGTTGACCATAAATGTGAGGGTTTATTTCTGGACAGTCGGTTCTGTTCCACTGATCTACATGTGTATCTTTATGCCAGAACCACACTGTCTTGATTACTGCAGCCATGTAATAACTTTTGCGATCAGGAAGTACTAGTCTTCCAACTTTGTTGTTCTTTGTTGTTTTGACTACTCTGTGTTCCTTGCATTTCCACATGAATTTCATGATCAGCTTGTCAATTTCTGCCAAAAAGCAAGCTAGGATTTTGATAGAGATTGCCCTGTATCTGTAGATTACTTTGGAGAGTATTGCCATCACATCAGTATTAACTGCCAAATCATGAACATTGATGTCTTTTCAACTTATTTAGATCTTCCTTAATTTCTTTCAGCAATGTTTTGTAGCTTTCAGTGTACAAACCTTGCACTTCATTGTTAAATTTATTCTTAAATATTTTGTTCTTTTTGATACTATTGTAAATCAAATTGTTTCTTAATTTTATTTTCAGATTGTTCATTGCTAATATATAGAAGTACAATTGATTTTTGTTTATTGAGCTTGTATCCTG
This sequence comes from Mesoplodon densirostris, assembly GCF_025265405.1. Lineage (NCBI taxonomy): Eukaryota > Metazoa > Chordata > Mammalia > Artiodactyla > Ziphiidae > Mesoplodon > Mesoplodon densirostris. The sequence goes on along the minus strand of NC_082663.1, from coordinate 65,639,656 downwards.
CAACTCATTTATTCTGATTGTAAATGGATTCCTTCAGATTTTCCAGATACCGAATATATCATTTGCAAATAGAGATAGTTTTACTTCTTCCTTTCTAATCTGGATATTTTTTATTTCTTTTTCTTGCCTAATTGTCCTGGCTAGAACCTCCAGTATGATGTTCAATAGAAATGGCAAGAGCAGACATCCTTGTCTTGTTCCTGATCTTAGAGAGAAAGCATCCATTAAATACGATGTTAGCTGTGGGTCTTTAATACATGCCCTTTATCACACTGAGGAAGATCTCTTCTATTTCTAATTCATTGAGTGTTTTTATCATGAAGGGGTATTGGGTTTTGTCAAATACTTTTTTTTTGACTCTCTTGGGATAATCATGTGGTTTTTGTCATTAATAAGACAAAATACATAATTAATACTTAATACGCTATCAATATGGTATATTACATCAGTTGATTTTTCTGTTAAACCCATCTGGCATTTTTGAGATAAATCCCACTTGGTAGTAATGTATAATCCTTTTTATATGTTGCTGAATTCCATTTGCTAATATTTTGTTGAGGATTTTTACCTTTATATTCATAAGGATATTGGTATATTGGTCCGTAGGTTTTTTTTGGTAATGTCTTCATCTAGTTTTGCTATCAGGATAGTGCTAGCCTCACAGAATGAGTTGGGAAGTGTTCTCTCCTCTTCTACGTTTTAGAAGAATTTGTGAAGGACTGGTATTAATTCTTCTTTAAATGTCTGAGAAATTTTTAATGGTGAATAGACTGAGATAGGAAATTGCTATCCAAAGCCAAAATTCAAAGAAATTGCTCCAAAATGGACATTCTAAACAAGGCTATGGAAGAAAACAAAAAGTCCTTTCTTCCACTGCAGCACGTCATGGTCATCTGTACTTTCAAGCCTGTAGCAATGTAGTAACAGCCTCTTTAACATGGGATGGAGGGAATCCCCTAAGGGATAAAGGAGATATGAGGTAGTATAAATCTTTCATGAAATAGAGAAAAAGGAAACCTGAAGCAAAGAGTATATGCTTTGTCCCTGGACGTCTGTAACATTGCTCAATTCTGGAGCTTTCTTTCCAAATCTCTCTACATTGGGCAACTTAGAATTGCTCCCTACTGTCCAGAAATGAGTTCTGATCATTCTTTACTCCCCTTCATTCTTTCCCCACAGCTACCCACTTTGTTTAGACGTCCATTATCCCTCTCCTAGGCCTCTTGTGGTTACATAGCTTTCAGTTCAAACACAGTATCTTTTATTAACACCAAACTTCCTGGTAATAAAAGCACCAGTATAATGAAATAAAAATGAAAGAGGACTACTGTGAAGCAAGAAGAGAATAAATTAAAATGTAGATGAAGCCACAGGTGGTAGAAGTCTAAAAGCAGAATATTAACGAAGTAAGATGGTTTTACTTTGTGTCTCCCTTTTTTCCCAGTGGGTCATTGTCAATGCAATCATTTTTTTTGACAGCACCATGCCAGCCTGTCCATTAAGGCTCTGCCCTTATTCATCTTGCCTGGAAGAAGTCTTTCTATCTCAGACTATTTCACACTAGGATCCAACCAAACCATCAGAGCAAAATACTTTATAGCAACAGTTTTCCTACTTAATGAGCCCCAAACAGACTTCTCCTTCTAGTTAACAACCTTTCATGTGATCATGTAGTCAAATAGGATTAAAGACCAGAAGAGGCCTTTGAGGCAGTAATTGCCTCCAGAGCTGGGACAGATGCCCCTCACCAGTAGACACTTGAAGTAAGATTTAGATGGGCTGATGTTTCCTCTTCCGTTCCCATTATTTCTTGACTGTCCAACAGGATCCTGGCATATTTGTCCATATTATTTGTGGATCCCTCTCCTCCTGAGCCTGTGCTTCCTATAGAGTCATCATTTTTAGTTATGATTTAGTTCTTATAGATACCTGTTCCAGGAACTCTGTTTACCTCTATTTTAGACCTTCCATCAGATCATCTCTGCATTATTCTCATGCTCTTTTGTCAGTTCAGATCTTATGATTATTTGTATTCATGTGCTTCTTTAATGCTTGAAGATTCTAGAAAAGACCATCTATCTGGGCGGTTCATAATAAATAGGTGGTATTTCCAAATCCTGTTAGACTTAAACTTGGAGTTCAAAGGTTGCTCTTAGACAGTTTGTTCTTCAGAAAAGTTTGGAATTACGATTATGAGGTAGTTATCATTATTAAAATAGACTGAATATGTGAATATTGTGGAAAGTAAAATTAATCTTAAGCAGAATTAAATTTTCATTTCACAGAGAAAATAAACATTATTACCATGACTAGTGACCATATCTAGCCCATAGCATAGTTATTTCTAAATCATTATTATTCATGGTGTTAGAAATAGCTTTGATTTGATACTTTGCTTTTATCTTGTTAACTGACAATCTTGATACTCTTGAGAATTTTACACACACACACAAATGTAAATGTTGCTTTTGGTGACTCATCTAAGAAAGCAAAATTGTGGTTTAAAGTTGGCCTAGTAAAATCATTTCTTTAAACAAAGAAAAAACTATATTGCTACTAAAACAGTAGAACAGAAACAGCTTAGGAAATGGTTAGTAAATAGAAACATACCTTCTTCCTCTGAAATATATTCCCTTTTTTTCTTACATATTATTATGCTATTGTTATTTCATGTTTCTAATTATATTTTTTTCAAAATGGCATAATCTCTAATTGGTCAACAAAAGGTTAATTCCTATTATTACTCAGCATTCTGTTGGGTATCATAAGAGATTTAAATTTGTTTTCTGTGTTATCTCTGCCTACAATAAGGTTAGAAAATAGTTAGGGGGACAAAACAATCTAATATCATTAATGGGTAACATTTGTAGAGCACTTAATATAGCAGGCACAGTGCTAAATTCTCTATAAGGATGAAGACTTTTTATTGATAGCTAAGTGTCACACAGCAGAACCAGATTCAAACACAAGCCTGACTAAAGCAAGTCTTCCTGACCCCTCATCTCGAGCACAGTGGATACAGCCAGCACAAACCTATGGAAGTACACCAAGATTAGGGCTGTGGACAAGAGTGGTCAGAAGAGTCTTCAGTGGAAGACCCAGGTTTGGGGTTTTCTTTGTCGGGGGGGCGGCAGTGGTGTTCAGTGAAAAATAATTTTTTTGTTGTCATAAGAACACAGCATGAGATCTACTCTCAACAAATGCTTAAGTGTACAATACACTATTGTGAACTGTAGGCCGAGCGTTACACAGAAGATATCCAGAACTTGCTCATCTTGCTGAAACTTTATATACCCTTTGAACAGCTACTCCCTGTTTCCTCCTTCCCTCAGCCCCTGTGAACTACCCTTCTACTCTCTGTTTCTATGAATTTGACCATTGTAAATTTCTCATATAAGTAGAATCATGCAGTATTTGTCCTTCTGTGACTGACTTATTCCACTTAGCATAATGTCCTCCAAGTTCATCCATGTTGCTGCATGTGGCAGGACTTCCTTGTTTTTTGAAGGCTGAATAATATTCCATTGTATGTATACATATTCATCTGTCACTGTAGTTTCCATATCTTGGCTATTGTGGATAACGCTGCAGTAAACATGGAAGTACAAATATCCCTACAAGAGATAAGTGTTGGCGAGGATGTGGAGAAATTGGCACTCTTGTACATTGTTGGTAGGAATGTAAAATGATGCAGCCACTATGAAAAACAGTATGATGTTTCCTCAAAATACTAATAATAGAACTACCATATGATCCAGCAATCCCACTTCTAAGTATATACCCAAAGGAGGGCTTGGGTTTTGACTTAGAAGCTTAAGGAAACACACACCTAAGTGAGTGTTAGGGAGTAGAAAAGATCAGATAAACAGTGATTCTAGCAAAGGATATGAAATAAGCCACACAGTGGGGAATTAGAGCAGTGTGGTGTCCACTGATTAAACAGAAATGAAGAATCCCCATGCACCACACACAACTTCAGTTCCACTCTAATAGTTAAAGGTTGTGTTTTATTTCTTCTCTGCTCACACAAGAGATTTGATACCAAATGTAAGACTTGCAAAAAGTTCTTAAGAAATTTCATATTAGCTGGGTGACAGAGTGGGAACATAAAAGAGAAACTGCTAACAGTGGTTAGTTTGGGGGAGAAAAACTAGGAGTTAGAAGGAAAGGAAGAAGAATTATACTTTTTATTTTCTAACTTTCTGTAGTTTGAATTTTTTCTTACTATTTGCATGTGTAGTATATTTGCATAATATTTAATTATACATCTTTTTCTTTTACAGATATCCAGGTGTTCCTTCTGATGTCCAGGAGGAGAAAGGCATTAAGTACAAATTTGAAGTATATGAAAAGAACAATTAATGTGAAAGTGTTTTCTGATCCATTTCAAGCCTCCTCCTCCCCTAGCAAAATTATGTATTTTTTGTTGTAGAGACTTTTGTTGACTTTAGATCTATGGATAATTATTTCTAAGCAAAGTACTTTTATTCCCTATTAACCTTAACTAGACTGTATCAGGTACCATCTGTGAAACATTTCTTGCTGTAACTTCCTGAATGCCCATCAACAGTCAAGAATAGGTGACCAGCACCTGCCTAGGGTAGAATATCTACCAAGACAGCCCAAAGTGGGAGAGTGCCCTGGTAGCATGAGCTGAAACCAGAGCCTATAGAGCTAGGAGCTAGGCAGATGGGTCCAAAGGTCAGAAATGGATTATAAACAGAAGAGCTAGCATTCAGTTATTTAAATTAGATCAAAAGAGGGACTGTGAATTACTTTATATCACACTTCTGAAAAAAATTCTCTTCACTCAAACCAGGAGTCAATAAGTTGAAAAATCCAGGATATTCCACAGGGATAGTAAAGAGGCAGGTACGAGACTACCTTTTCGGTGGTTAAAGGAGAAGGTTTGAGACCTTAAAAAACTTTGTTCCTGATCTTCACTGAGATTGCATGGGATGTTACAATGATAGAACAAGAATTGGCTGCTCTTTACAAAAAAGAATAATCTAATATCAAACATAATGGCTAAAATTAAAAATTCATAGAGGTAATAAATTGAGAATGAATATTGCTAGAAACCAAAATTAGTAAGTTAGAAACTAAACTTCACAGAACTAAAAAATGAAAATTAAAACATGTTTTACCCATCACGTTAGCAAAAATTTAGATTAAGTATCCAAAAAAAATAGCATTTTCTGCCTTATAAATTGGTACAACTTTTTAGAGTGTAAGTTAGCAATATCAATTAAAATTCAAAATATTCTGGGTTTGGACCCAGAACTTCCACTTCTAGAAATTAATCCTGAACAAAGAAATGGACCTAAGAGTATTTGTTGCAACTTTTTTTTCAAACTTAGAAACAGCCCAAATGTTGATTAGTAAGAAATAACTAACCAATATGTCTATAAAATGTAACATCTGCAGCAGTTAAAAAGAATGAAGTACTGACAGGAAAATGCCAAAAATTGCTAAATAAAAGAAGCAAATTGTGTATAATACTCAAAATGTTTAATAAATGTTCATGTGTGGGAAAAAGCATGCTGCAAACTGTTGACAGTATCAAAGTTGGGAATGTTATTTTCTGCGTTAGGTATGTCTGTTGTGATTAGATTTTTTGTAGCATTATATACTTATTTTCATGAAAAATTACTTAAAATGATAAATTGAGCCCTTTATACTTAGCAGTAAAATTAGGTTACAGAACATCAGGAATAAAAAGAAATGTCTGAAAATCTTCCATAGAGGGAAAAAAACAGATCACACAGAAGAACAGGAATCAATACTGACTAAGACTTACAAACCACAAGAAGACAGTGGTGCTCTCTGCAAGGAATATAACCAGAAAAAACTATTAGTATCCAGAATTTATAGATATCAGATACTGATAAGAAAAAGAAACAAGCCATTTAGAGAAGAGGAAACTCAAGGGGCCAAAAATATATAAAAAGTTGTACCTTCCCACTAGCAATTGGGGAAATGCAAATTAAAACTACAGTGAGGGCTTCCTTGGTGGCACAGTGGTTAAGAGTCTGCTTGCCAATGCAGGGGACATGGGTTCAAGCCCTGGTTCAGGAAGATCCCACATGCTGCAGAGCAACTAAGCCTGTGCTCCACAACTACTGAGCCCACATGCCACAACTACTGAAGCCTGCATGCCTAGAGCCCGTGCTCCACAAGAGAACCTACCGCAATGAGAAGCCCATGCACCGCAACGAAGAGTAGCTCCCACTCGCCACAACTAGAGAAAGCCCGCATGCAGCAACAAAGACCCAGTGCAGCCAAAAACAGAAAAATAAAATCAATAAATTTTTAAAAAATAAATGAAACTACAGCAAGGTACCATCCATAACCATCAGATGTGGCATTCTCTCCAATACGTAACATCGTCAGGCTGTTAAAATGTTGGCAATATTTATTAAGGATGAAGATGCACATACCCTTTGACCCAGCAGTTCCACTCAATACCAAGAGAAAACCTCCTACATAAATCTTGAGAAGTTTGTAGAAGAATGTTGCAGCCTTGTTTGTAACAGTGAAAAACAAAGCAACCTGCAAGTCCAGTGACAAGAAAATGAGTAGGTTACTGTCTTATATTGGGTTTCCCCCAGAGCAGATCCTGAGACTAGAATTTGAATGAAGCGGTTTATTTGATAGATGACACCAGAAAGCACCAGTTGGTATGTGGAAAAGTAAAACCGGGAAGGTAAGAAGGCCAGTTCAAGGTCAGTGAGCAGATTCCCATTGGGTAACAAACTCAATAGTGCTGAGATATCTGGGAAATGAAGGGGAGGAAATCCGGAGTATTTATCCCCAGCTCGTTGATTTGGGGTTGCTCCCAGGTTTGTCAGCTCCCTGACCTGTGTATGGCTGAACACACTCCAGCTGCTAGAGTCCCAGGTGTTTGCGATAAGAGGCTGCTGGCATGCATAGGAACAGCGAATGCTAAACACTTAAAGCAATTCCATATGTTTATGATTGTGTATGTAAGATTTTCATACTTTTTAATATAGTAAAAAGTATAAAGCCACGCATAGTTTGTTTGAAATATTTTACAATTTTAAAATATACAGAATCAGGAAAATCAGAAGTTCAGGAGAGGAATGATGGTAATTCAGACTAGAGGATTGGGCATAGCAAAAATATTTGACTTAGGATAGATTTAAAAGTTGGAAGTAGGGACTTCCCTGGTGACACAGTGGTTAAGAATCCACCTGCCAACGCAGGGGACATGGGTTCGATCCCTGGTCCAGGAAGATCCCACATGCTATGGAGCAACTAAGCCCATGTGCCACAACTACTGAGCCTGCACCCTAGATCCTGCGTGCCACAACTACTGAGACCATGCACAGCAACTACTGAAGCCCATGCACTCTAGGGTCCATGTGCCACAACTACTGAATGCGTGTCTTGCAACTACTGAAGCCCACATGCCTAGAGCCCGTGCTCTGCAACAAGAGAAGCCACCACAATGAGAAGCCCGTGCACAGCAACAGAGTATCCTCTGCTCGTCACAACTAGAGAAAGCCTTCACACAGCAACAAAGACCCAATGCAGCCAAAAATAAGTAAAATTAAATTCTTTAAAAAAGTTGGAGGTAACGGGATTTTCTGGTGGAGTTTGATTTTGGCTTTGGACCCACTGAATTTGAGATACCTTGAAGGAAAGAAGGAAGGAAAGAAGGAAGGAGAGAGGGAATAAAAAAAAAACTGAAATAATAGAACCATGCCTTCAAAATTGAGAGAAGTTATTTTCAACTGATAAATCTATACTCAGCCAAATAATCAGGGGTGATGCACACCTGAACAGTTGATCTGATAAATGAGTTGGCTACTAAGTCCTAACAGGCAGGACAAAGGGATGATTCATGTCCTGGGAGGGACAAAGTGGGCCACTGTGTGAGAGTTCATCACACTACTCAGAACGGTGTGAGGTTTAAAACTTTAGGGCTTCTCTGGTGGCGCAGTGTTTGAGAGTCCGCCTGCCGATGCAGGGGACACAGGTTCGTGCCCCAGTCCGAGAGGATCCCACATGCCGCGGAGCGGGTAGGCCCGTGAGCATGGCCGCTAAGCCTGCGCGTCCGGAGCCTGTGCTCCACAACGGGAGAGGCCACAACAGTGAGAGGCCCGCGTACCGCAAAAAAAAAAAAAAAAAAAAAAAAAATTTCCACGCCATGAAGGCTTAACACACCAACACAGCTCTTGGAGGGTGGAGGGAATTGCAATCTAGAATTAAAAAGTCATATTTAATTTCTATCATATATTCAATCTCATTTTAATAAATTCTATGTGGCATCCACATTTGGGGCTGATTTGGCATTTCATTATATCAGCCACATTGCTATAAATGACATTCCCAATCAATAGATTAAAATAAACTTGTGTGCTTTCCCTGCAGTACATTAAAGGTGACAGCAATGCTGTTCACTCACTGTGTTGATTAAGAATTCACTGCCTTGGGCCTCCCTCGTGGCGCAAGTGGTTGAGAGTCCGCCTGCCGATGCAGGGGATACGGGTTCGTGCCCCGGTCTGGGAGGATCCCATATGCCGCGGAGCGGCTGGGCCCGTGAGCCATGGCCGCTGAGCCTGCGCGTCCGGAGCCTGCGCGTCCGGAGCCTGTGCTCCGCAACGGGGGAGGCCACAACAGTGAGAGGCCCGCATACCGCAAAAAAAAAAAAAAAAAAAAGAATTCACTGCCTGGGCTTCCCTGGTGGCGCAGTGGTTGAGAGTCCGCCTGCCGATGCAGGGGACACGGGTTCGTGCCCCAGTCTGGGAGGATCCCACATGCCGCGGAGTGGCTGGGCCCGTGAGCCATGGCCGCTGAGCCTGCGCGTCCGGAGCCTGCGCGTCCGGAGCCTGTGCTCCGCAACGGGGGAGGCCACAACAGTGAGAGGCCCGCATACCGCAAAAAAAAAAAAAAAAAAAAAAGAATTCACTGCCTGGGCTTCCCTGGTGGCGCAGTGGTTGAGAGTCCGCCTGCCGATGCAGGGGACACGGGTTCGTGCCCCAGTCTGGGAGGATCCCACATGCCGCGGAGTGGCTGGGCCCGTGAGCCATGGCCGTTGAGCCTGCGCGTCCGGAGCCTGTGCTCCTCAACGGGAGAGGCCACAACAGTGAGAGGCCCACATACCGCAAAAAAAAAAAAAAAAAAAAAAAGAATTCACCGCCTTAGCAGATAAACCCCTAATCACAGTGCCTTAACACAATGGAAGTTTATTTCTTGCTCAGATGAAGTCCAACACAGGTGTTTCTGATCAGCAGGCAGCTCTCAGGGATCAAGGGTCATTCCATCCTGTGGCTTCTAGCTTCAGCTAGGGATTTCCAAGATTGTTGCCAAAAAGTAAAGAGCATGGAGGATCATATGTGGGAGGTCTGACGGGGAGGGCAGGCTGCAAAGTGGCACACAGGACTTTCCTTCACATTCCACTGACCAAAACTTTGTCATAACCACACCCAACTGCAGGGAGGCTGTAGTCTAGCTGTGGACCAGGAGATAAAGGAAACAGATTTGGTGAACAGCTAGGTAGAAAGGAAAAGAGAAAGATCCAGGATTATAACTTCACCTCTGCTTCTCCATTTTTCTATTTTTGCATCTTTGTTCTGGGGTTAAGAGATTTGGGTGAATAGTATGGAAATGCCTCTTGCTTCTAGTAAGGGTCCTTGAAGTTTTTGAAAATAGAAGGCTAGAAGGAGTTAATGCTAATTGTTCTTTAATGTTTGTGAGAAATATAAGCAGAGTTCAGGTCTTCTTAGGAAAGAACTCCATATTTTAGGAAAGTGACTCATTCATGGGCAGAGACTAGATCTCTTGTAAAGAATGGAAAGAGTAATACCAGTCTGCACATGGAAATAACTTTGTCATTTAGAGCCTTTTATTAACATTACAGATTGGGCTTGTATTTTAGTTCCAGACCACCTATATTCTCATTGCCTATGTCATTATATTTGGTAAAAAGTGTTCTTCTGTTGTGGAATATATTCTTGTTTCACTCTTCCATCTAGACTAGGAAGCCTGTCCTTCCCCAACAGGCCATTAGTAGCACAGACTTCTCCACATTCTGTCCTCAAAACTTACACCTGGAAGGAGTAAGATTTCAGGTTGTGAGTGGAAATCGTGTCTGAACTCTGTGGGTCTCATTTGGTGAATGCTCCCTGCTGGTCCTCTCACTCCCTAGAGTTCTCTTGTATCTCCAGGCAGCCTGACATCCAGACATCTTTCTCACTTCCCTCAGACAGGACTTTGTAGCATCTGAATTGAAATTAAGAATGTTGTCAATTCATTTAGTACAAACTCAGAGGGGCAAGAAGAAAGTTCATCCAGATTGAATGGTTCTGAATTTCCATCTTAAAAACTCCAGCTATTACTCAGGTACACAAATGCGATTGATTTGGTCTGAGTTTTCCATAGAATGTGAAATATATATGTCAATTCATATATATATATATATATATATATATATATACACACACACACACACACACACACACACATATATATATAGAGAGAGAAATTTATTTTAAGTAATTGACTCATGTAATTGTGAGCACTGACAAGCCTGAAGTCTGCAGAGCAGGCCAGCAGGCTGGAAATCCAGCCAAGGAGTTGACATTGCAATCTTGAGGCAAAATTTCTTCTCAAAAAACCCTGCTTTTGATGAAAACTGTAATTAAAAAAGATACATGCACCCCAATGTTCATAGCAACACTATTTACAATAGCCAAGACATCGAAGCAACCTAAGTGTCCATCGACAGATAAATGGATAAAGAAGATGTGGAACATATATACAATGCAATATTACTCAGCCATAAAAAAGAATGAAATGGGCTTCCCTGGTGGCGCAGTGGATAAGAATCTGCCTGCCAGTGCAGGGTACACGGGTTTAATCCCTGGTCCAGGAATATCCCACATGCCGCGGAGCAATTAAGCCCGTGCACCACAACTACTGAACCTGCGCTCTAGAGCCCGCGAGCCACAACTACTGAAGCCCATGTGCCACAACTACTGAAGCCTGCGTGCCTGGAGTCCATGCTCTGCAACAAGAGAAGCCACTGCAATGAGAAGCCTGCGCACTGCAACAAAGAGTAGCCCGCGCTCATCGCAACTAGAGAAAGCCCGCGTGCAGCAACGAAGACCCAACACAGCCAAAAGTAAAAAAATAAATAAAAATTAAATTAAATTTTTTAAAAAAAGCAAAAAAAAAAAAAGAATGAAATAATTCCATTTGCATCAACATGGATGGACCTAGAGATTATCACATTAAGTGAAGTTAGTCAGGCAGAGAAAGACAAATATAATATATCACTTATATGTGGAATCTTAAAAAAAATGATACAAATGAACTTATTTACAAAACAGAAACAGACTCACAGACATAGAAAACAAACTTATTGTTACCAAAGGGGAAAGGACTGAGGGGGATAAATTAGGAGTTTGGGATTAACAGACACAGTACTATATATAAAATAGATAAACATCAAGGACGTACTGTGCAGCACAGGGAACTGTATTCAATAGCTTGTAATAACCAAAATGGAAAAGAATCTGAAAAAGAATATGTATATATCTGAATCACTTTGCTTTACACCTGAAAAAACATTGTAAATCAACTATGTTTCAATTTTAAAAAATCATCAGGGCAGAAAAAAAAACCCAAAAAACTGCTTTTCCTCTAAAGCCTTCGACTGATTAGATCCGGCCCACCCATGTTGTTAACGGTCATCTCCTTTACTTAAGGTCTACTGATTGTGGGTGTTAACTATATCTACAAAACACCTTTATGGCAATACCTAGATTCATGTTTGATTAACTTACCAAGTACTACAGCCTGGCCAAGTTAACCCAGAAAACTTACAATCAAAGTAATCAAAAATGTGATTGTGCCATATGCCTCCTTGCAGTTATTTCCTTTTCACTTCAGGAAGCTTTTTGAAATAAAGGCAACAGGCTCTTAAGCACTAATGTCACACTTCTTGGTCTATCAGGATGCTTTTTCTTAAAGTTTGTGGTTCAGTCTAAATGGAATGTCAACCAGATTGGAGGTTTTTGATTTATGATTGGGTCTTAATTGTCACCTCCTTCATAGTTCAGTGATGCTTCAAGCTTAGATTAAAAATAAAAAGTGAACTCTAACTTTTCAGATTGTCTCCCCTCGCCCGTGAAAATCCAACTCCAACACAACATCTCACTCTTGCTTTTTATCAACGCCTCTAGGTATCTGTAGCTTCAGAAAAACATTCCTTTGGAAAATCAAATCTGAAAACATTCAAAGGGCTGGCCTTCAGGTCTGAAAACTTTTGACAATAATGTACATTGAATGAAGTTTGCCAAAATCTGTTTCTTTTCATAGCCTGTGGCTTGTGAGTGATTTCTGGGAAATGTTGATTATGAAATAAGCTCTCTTCAGTCGGTTTCAAAAGATGATCCCCAGGTAGGTAATCGTCAAGTAGAGGCATCTTTTCAGAGAAACGCAGGGGTGAGCAAACCCCTCTGGGCCTGTGTTGTCACTGCCCAGAGTCGTGAACCTGTGCGTGGGGGTGCTTCAGCATTTTGTACTGTAACTTTTCAACACAAATTCTAAAGCCGGGCAAGAGGGCAGGAAAACAACCAGGCTTCAATACGAGCCAGCCATCAGATCCATCCTTGAGTCACTCTGTTAAGTGGAACCAGTAATTGTCTCGTTGGAGACCTGCAGAAATAGCTCATGGGAGAGAACGATCTGTACCTGGAATATATTCATTAGCTTGTGTGTCAAAAGGCCACACGTGGATAGAAACCATAATCTTGGTATTTCTTTGCACTCTGCAGCCTTGAGACTTCAAGGGCAGAAGCCCACGTGCCCTGGTGACCACCTATCAACCTCTCCTACCGGCCTGCCTGGCAAGCCGGGTAGCATGTGGAAGTGGTGGGAGGGGGCAGCTGGAAACCCAGGGATTTAGGTCCAAAGAGAGCAGAGAAGATGGATGTGTTGTACAAACAAGCACTCTGATAAAGGCCTGTTTCTGGTTTCTTGGGACCCTCCTACTGGTCTAGCTTATATATATATATATATATATATATATATATATATATTTATTTATTTATTTATTTATTTATTTTTATTATTATTTTTTTTTGGCTGCGTTGGGTCTTTCTGGCTGTGCACTGGCTTTCTCTACTTGTGGTGAGCAGGGGCTACTCTTCATTGCAGTGCATGGGCTTCTCATTACAGTGGCTTCTCTTGTTGCAGAGCACGGGCTCTAGGCACATGGGCTTCACTAGTTGTGGCACATGGGCTCAGTAGTTGTGGCTCACGGGCTCTAGAGTGCAGGCTCAATAGCTGTGGCACATGGGCTTAGTTACTCTGCTGCACGTGGGATCTTCCCAGACCAGGGCTCGAACCCGTGTCTCCTGCATTGGCAGGTGGATTCTTAACCATTGCACCACCATGGAAGTCCTAATGGTCTAGCTTAAACTGAGAGAGGATTTGGTGCTCCTCACTGGCTGTTTCCTCCCATTCATAGTCAGTTACAGCTCTTTTCATTTTCATTAAATACATTTAATATGCACCATTTTTGCATGGCCCTCTGCTAAAATCTGCACAAAGGCAACATCCCTAGCCCTGAAATTGTGAAAAGAGCACTGGACTCAGGGAAAGAAGGCCTGGGTTACAATCTGGAATGTTCATTAAAAACCTAGTTGCAAGGAACAGATCCTCACTGGAATCACCTCATGTGATTGGGTGGGACAGGGTATTGACTGTAAAGATACACACAGATTCACATGGGAAGGTAAAGGCCATCTGGAAGCTGAAGCAGGGTAGGGAAGGGGGTGGGGGGATGGAGCTGTGCTGATTGTCAGTTGTGTTTTTTTTCCTGCTGTCTGATTTCCTCTGTGTGCCCTTTGTAACTCCAGCCTACCATCCCCAAAGGCTTTTTTTGGGATCCCACTACTAACTAACTCCTCAATTTCCACGTTTCTTAATTCAAATTCCCAAGCAATAATATGATAATTCCAGCTTTTAAAGTCAGGCCTCACAATAGCCCGGTAAGGATTGGCTGCTTTGGGACAAGGGTCCTCCCCTGGTCAATCGGCTGCCTTGAGCAGCTCACTTCCTTCCTTCTCTAAAGAGATGTGGCGGGCCAGGCATTCTGAGGCTTGGCTTGTCCAACACACTTAAGCAGGTTATTTAACCTCTCCCAGACCACCATTCCTCAACTGTATTAGGATGCTAGCACCTGCACAGCCAACAGAGTTATCACTCATGCATTCAAAATCATGTATTAATGCAAAGCAAAACTACAATGAGGTACCACCTCACACCAGTCAGAATGGCCATCATTAAGAAGTCTACAGGGCTTCCCTGGTGGCACAGTTGTTAAGAGTCCACCTGCCAATGCAGGGAACACAGGTTCAGTCCCTGGTCTGGGAGGATCCCACATGCCGCAAAGCAACTAAGCCCGTGCACCACAACTACTGAGCCTGCGCACCTAGAGCCCGTGCTCCACAACAAGAGAAGCCACTGCAATGAGAAGCCGGAGCACTGCAACGAAGAGCAGCCCCCGCTGGTGGCAACTAGAGAAAGACCACGTGCAGCAACGAAGACCCAATGCAGCCAAAAATAAATAAATAAATAAAATAAATTTTTTTTTTAAGTCTACAAATAATAAATGCTGGAAAGGATGTGCAGAAAAGGGAACCCTCCTACACTGTTGGTGGGAATGTAGATTGGTGCAGTCATTATGGAAAACAGTATGGAGGTTCCTCAAAAAACTAAAAATATAGTTGCCATATGATCCAGCAATCCCACTCTTGGGCGTATATCCAGACAAAACTATAATTAGAAAAGATACATGCACCCACGTTCATAACAGCACTATTTATAGCCAAGACATGGAAAAAACCTAAATGTCCATAGACAGATGAATGGATAAAGAAGATGTGGTATACATATACAGTGGAATATTACTCAGCCATAAAAAAGAATGAAATAATGCCATTTGCAGCAACATGGATGGACCACGGACCTAGACATGAACCTAGAGATTACCATGCTAAGCGAAGTAAGTCAGAAAGAGAAAGACAAATAACATATGATATCACTTATATGTGGAGTCTAAAATACAATACAAATCAACATATCTATGAAACAAAAACAGACTCACAGATATAGTAAACAGACTTGTGTTTGCCAAGGGGGAGGTGAGGTAGGGGAGGGAAGGAATGGGAGTTTGGGATTAGCAGAGGCAAACTATCATATATAGCATGGATAAACAACAAGGTCCTACTGTATAGTACAGGGAACTATATTCAATACCCTGTGACAGGAACTTCCCTGGTGGTCCAGTGGCTAAGACTCCATGCTCCCAATGCAGGGGGCCTGGGTTCAATCCCTGGTGGGGAAACTAGATCCCACATGCCACAACTAAGAGTTCGCATGCTGCAACTAAAGATCCCACATGCTGCAACTAAAGATCATGAATGCCACGACAAAGATCCCGTGTGCCGCAACTAAGACCCGGCACAGCCAAACGAATAAATAAATATTAAAAAATATATATCCTGTGACAAATCATAATGGAAAGGAATATGAAAAAGAATATATATATTTACATATATTTGCATATATGTATAACTGAATCACTTTGTTGTGCAGAAGAACTTAACACAAAATTGTAAATCAACTATACTTCAATAAAATTTTTTAAAAAAAGCATTTACTGAGCTTCTGTATGAAGCACTTTGAGTGCTTTCCAGGCATTGTGCTTAGCAATGGGGTTACAAGAGTGAATAAAACTGATGTATATCTGCCCTCATGGAGTTGACCATCCAGGATCAAACAAGATCGTATCTGTGAAAGCAGCCCCAACCGTCCCACCTACAGCCCCACTGCAGACTTAGTGTTAAGATGCCTTCCTTCAGTCTTTTTCATAAGCATGTACTGTAAGTCATAGCAGCACTAGGGATCCAAAGATAAATAAGACATGGTTTCTGATCTCAAGGAGCTCACAGTCTATTTGAGAAACAAACATGCAAGAAAACAGTGATGGTGCCAAAGCACAAGTTAGCAGGTAGCAGATGAGGTAGGGAAAAAGGAACCTCAGCTTGGCTAAGTAAGTCAGAGGAGGCTTCTCAGAGAAGGTGACACCTGAGCTGAGATATAAAGGACGAGGAGACATTTGTCAGACGTTCAAGAAGTGGAGGGGGGTAGGGTGAGGAAGGACTATGGACATTCCAAGCAAAGAAAATAACATGCAAAGCACAGTGGTTGTAGAGATTATGGGGAGTTCCAAAAACAGAAACACTCTAGGATTGCCGGAACCTGAAGTTTAAGAAATATGGCCCAAAATGAAGCTAGAACAGTAGCAAAGGCCAAATAATCATGTAGAATTTTGGATGCCTCGCTAAGTTGTTTGAGTTTTATCCCATACCCTTTGGGGAGTCATGAAAGAATTTAGATAAGTGGATCAATCTCGGTCATTAATCGGAGTCATTTCAGATTTACTTTTTACAATGAGCAAGCTGGGGGACAGAGCAAGACTGGATTGGAGAGGGGCAAGAACAGAGGCAGAGATGTGGTAAAGAAGAGATACAGGAGTCTCAAGGAGAGACAATGAGGACCTGATCTGATGAGGGAAGAGTGGGTAGGAGAGGACGTAAGCATCTCCAGAGAGTTTTAGAAGGTAGAATTTGCAGAACTCGGTGATCGTTTGGAAAGTAGGGAAGAGAAGGGATGAGAAGATGACTCCCAGGGTTCTAGCTTGAGGGTGTAGGGAGGAGAGGAGTGCTGAGCCCCAGAGAAGGAGTTCAGAAAGGAAGCAAGCAGGGAGGCGCTACCTCCGTTGGGACAGATGGAGTTTGAGGTGCCTCTGGAACAGGCAGAGATGTTGAGGGGCTCTGCAGCTGGGTGTGCCAGCCTGTTGCTCATTATAGGAGGCTGCGATGGAGGTCTAGATGTGGAGACATCAAAATGTGAAAGCACCTGAGACGATGGGTCCAGAGAAGGTAGAGTGTGAGAGGGATGGTCCATGGTAGGGACCTTGGGCAGACACCTGTCTGCAGGGGTGAGGGAGACTCATTAATTGGAAGAGAACCCCACCGTCCCTAAGACTAGCTGCTCACTCCCATCCTGCCACTCAGGAGTATGCTCTGGACAGAGACAGAACAAATCATTATTCTCTGACAAAGATTAGAGGTGTTTGCCTTAACTAAGAATTTGATCTGGACCAACATAAGGATAAGCTGTAGTTTCAAAGTTTTAGCCGTGTGTGTGTGTGTGTGTGTGTGTGTGTGTGTGTGTGTTTACGTAGCACTGGGGGTATGTTCTCTGAAAGGCTCAGTAATGTGCTGTTTTTCTTATGCTCCCTGAGTCTCTAGCCCAGTCCAGAACTCTCAGTGCTCTGCCTAGTAATATACTTGGCTATCCCCATTGTGAACACAAGAAACTGTCCTGGCAAACATGTTCTAGAGAAGGATTTAAGATGGAGGTGGGGGGAACATGTATTTTAGATTAGCTGAAAGGAAAGATGTCAATGAAGCCGAGTATGAAGGTAGATAAAAGTGAGAGAGGGAAGTGATGGAGAGGGAGGACGCCCCTGAGGGCTTCAGAGCAGAGGTGAGGGGGCTGATCCTGAAGAGCAGGTGGCAAGGAGGAAGGAGTCAGAAGGGGGGTCCAGCTTGCAGGGTAAGTGAAGGAAAGGAAGTCATATGTGTAATTGAAGATAATTCATATGCAGAGCTTAAATCCCTGTGAATATGGAGAGATGGAGCAAGCCTCTCTGAGAAGAAAGAGCACATGCTTATGCCATGTGGGCTCCAGAACAGGCAGCAATGTGACATGGAGCTGACGAGGGGTCATAGATATATAAAGAACAAGCCAGTCTATATTTGCAGTAGTGTATGCAGCATCTGTCAAGGTCATGTATAGTTGGGGATGAAAGTAGACATCTCATATATTCCAGTTTTTCAGTAGAAAAGGATGCAGGGAAAGTCATCATTTCTCCTTTAATAAACCCAGAATAAATCATAGAGAATACTAAAAGAAAACACAAGGATTGATTGAGCTTTGGGCAATCACGTACCTTTTTAAAAAAAGTTTCAGTCTCCATAATATATAAAAAGTACTGAAGAATAAAGAAGAAAAGGAGCAAAGCACTGATAGAAAAATGGCAACAGATAAGAACAGAAAGGTCACAGAAAAAAAACAAATGAACCTTACATATGTGAAAAGCTGCACACATCACTAAAAATAAGAAAAATGCCAATTAAAATTGCACGATAAAACTGAAAAGCTTGACAGCATACTCTGGTACAACTCCCATGGAGGGAAATTTGGCAGAGTCAAGTAAACAGCACTACGTATGTAGTCTTTTGCCAAAAAACTTAATCTGAATTGAATCAAGCCTCCAGACCCAAATTCTAATTTATTAGAATGCAGAGGTTAAAGGAACAAGTCAAATCGCACCATCATAAAACCAGAGTGTTGAATATTTTTTAAGAAAACTAGATTGGACTCTAAAAAACATCAATACCATAAACTAGAAATGACCCAAATACCCATCAACAGTGGCATGGATAAATTTTGGTACAATCCTATATTGTAATGCTATACAGCAAGAATGAATGAACTTCAACTGCACACAAGAGGATAGATAAATTTCACAAATATAATGATGAGTAAAAGAAACAGAAACAGAAGAATCATTAAGCTACAGTTCAGTTTACATAAAGTTCATAAACAGGCAAAACTAATCTATGGTGTTTTAAGTCAGGATCCTGGTTACACTGAGGAGGATTGTGATGGGAAGAGATCAGGGCTGTTCAGTTTGTGAAAATTCAGTCATAAACTTCTGTCTATTTTTCTTTCTTTTAAAACTTTTTTTTAAAAAATTGTGGTGTACACATACAGTGAAGGGCATAGAGTAATAATCTTAATACATACTGTTAGATGGATTTTTTACAATTATATGCAACTTGTAACCACCACCCACATCAAGATATAGAACATTTTCAACACCCCAGAAAGTTCCGTGATGCCCATTTCCCATCTAAATATCACACACTCACCCACTATTCTGACTCCTATCATATTGGATTAGTTTTTCATGTGCTGAACTTCATCCGACTTCTGTGTCTGATCTTTTTTTGCTCAGCATAACACCTGTGAAGTTCATCCTGACTGCTGCATGTGTCAATAGTTTTTTATAAGTTGTATAATAGTCCATTGTCTGAATACAGCACATTATGTTTCTTGATTCTCCTGTTGGTTGATATTTGAGTTGTTTCTAGTGTTGAATTAGGAATAATTCCTGTACATATCTTTGGCAGACACAGGCACTCATTTCTCTTTGGTTATAAATCTAAGAGTGGACTTGCTGAGTCATCGAGGGGACCTATGTTTAGCTTTAGTAGATACTGCCAAACAATTTCAGAAGTAATCGTACCAGCCTTACTCTTACCAGCAATATATGACATATTTGAGATATTCTAATATTTCCATAACCTCTTCAACTCTTGGATTTGTCATCTTTTTAATTTTAGCTATTTTGATGAATGGATAATCGTATCTCACTGTGGTTTTAATTTGCATTTCTCTTATGACTAATGATGTCTAACACCTTTACATATGTTTATTAGTCACTTGGATATCTTTTTTGTAAGGTACTTGTTAATGCTTTTGTCCATTTTTTTAAAGCTTGGGTTTTGTTTTGTTTAGTTATTTGTAGTTGTTCTGTATATTCTGAAACTCAGAAAGTTGTCAAATACAAGCACTGAAGCTGTCTTCTCATCTGTGGCTTTCTTTATTGTGTCTTCTGATGAACAGTCTTTATTTTAATGAGGTCCAATTTATCAGGTTTTCTTTTTCTTTTAAGGTTAATGCTTTTGTTTAATATTTTAGATATATTTATCTTCCTAAGGACAGAAAGACATTTTTCTTTGTTTTCTTTTAGAAACTTTATTGTTTCATTTGACACACCTAGGTCTATGATCCACCTTAAATTAATTTTTGTATGTCGTGTGAGGTAGGGGTCAATTTTATTTTATTTTCTATATAAATACCCCATTGCTCCAAGGCTATCTATTAAAAAGGTAATACTTTCCCCCACATGACTGCAGTAGTGCTTTTATCATATATCAAGGGACAATATGTGTTTGCATACATTTCTGGACTCCCTGTTTTATGCCATTGATCCATTTGTCTTTCCTTGAGCTAATATCACACTATCTTGATTATTCTTCCTTTAATGAAAATCTTGAAATCTTATAGTACACATCCTCCAAATTTGTTTCTTATTCAAATTGCCTTGACTATTCTAGGTGCTTTGCAGTATCACATAAATTTTAGAATCACCATGTCAATTTCCATTTTAATTGGAATTATTGTGACTCTAAAGATTAACTATGTAGATTTAACATCTTTCCATTTATTTAGGTCTTCTTTAATTCTCTCATCAACATTTTATACTTCTTAGTGTAGAGGAGAGGTCTTTTACATCTTTTGTTAGGTTTGCTTGCGGGAATTTGGTGTTTTTTGATTGTGTTATAATTAAATTTTTTACTTTCATTTTCATTTTTTGTTGCTAGTATATAGAAATGATATTTTAATATAAATTTATTTTATTTATTTATTTTTGGCTGCATTGGGTCTTCATTGTGCACACGGGCTTTCTCTAGTTGTGGTGAGCAGGGGCTACTCTTTGTTGCAGTGCACAGGCTTCTCACTGCAGTGGCTTCTCTTGTTAAGGGCTCTAGGTGCTCAGGCTCAGTAGTTGTGGCTTGTGGGCTTTAGAGCGCAGGCTCAGTAGTTGTGGTGCACCGGCTTAGTTGCTCCACAGCATGTGGGATCTTCCTGGACCAGGGATCAAACCTGTGTCCCCTGCATTGGCAGGTGGATTCTTAGCCACTGCACTACCAGGGAGGTCCCTAGAAATTATTTTTGAATAATGACCTTATATCAAGAGACCTTGATGAATTTGTTTAATCTAATAGTTTATAGATTATTTGGGGTTTTCTTTGTATATATTCATACCATCTGTAAGTAAAGATAGTTTTCTTTCTTCCTTTCCAAACTTTACACCTATTTATTTATTTTTCTAGCTTATAATGCAGGCTACAACTTCCAATGATTTTTTTACTTTTCTATATGTACAGTATAATTCAAAAATTTTTTAATTTAGTGGCATAACTGAGCTAGACTAACAGAGACTAAAATGACATAACCAAATGTAATGCATAAAAACTTATTGAATCTTGGTTTTAAAATATTTACAAAAGACCTGTTTTACAATTGGCAAATCTGAACATGACCTGAATATTAAATGATTAAATGAAATTATTAATTTTTTTGAAAACAGTTTGATAATAGTGTTGTAGTTATGTAAAAATGTACTACTCTGAGGAGATAAATGTTTATTTAGAGAGTAATGTTAATCATGACAAGTATTTTTAAACAGTTCAACAAAAATGTATGCATGTGTATGTGTTTGTATGTATATATGTATGGAGAGAGAGACAGAGAGAAAGCAGATGTGGCAAAATGTTAACAATTCTTGAATCTAAATAGAGAATTGTGGTGCACAGTTGGAGTGGCTCCCATGATCCCCACCTCCTGGAGTTCATGCTCTTTTGTGATGCCTTGTCCTTGACTGTGAGCAGGACCTGTGACTTGCTTGTAGACAATAAAATATGGCAAAGATGTAGGGTGCACATATTTATGTGTACATGATTATGTGATTAAGTTACATAAGACTCCAGTTTCTGTCTTAGTGGAGTCTCTCTCTCCCTTGCTAGCTTTGAGGAAGCAAGTGGCCATGTTGGGAGCCCCACATGGCAAGGAACTGTGGTAGCCTCTAGGATCTGAAGATGACTTCCAGCTGACAGCCAGAAAGAAACTGAACCCCTCAACGAACTGAATTCTGCCAACAACTTGAGTGAGCTTAGAAGCAGATCCTTCCCCAGTTGAGCCTCAGATGAGGCCATGGCCCTGGTCACCACCTTGTGCAGCCTTGAGAGATGCTAAGAACAGGACCCAGCTAAGCCATGCTAAGATCCTGAATCACAAAAACTGTGAGATAACAGATATGTGTTGTTTTAAGGTGTTAAATTTGTGATGATATTTTTGTTAGTAATAGAAAACTAACACAGGTGTGATGGTTAATTATGTCAACTTAACTGAGCCATAGGGTCCCCAGATATTTGGTCAAACTTTATTCTGGATATTTCTGTGAGGGTGTTTTTGGGTGAGATTAACATTTAAATAGGTATACCTAGTAAAGCAGATTGCTCTCCCTAATGTGGGTGGGTCTCATCCAATCAGTTGAAGACCTGAATAGAACAGAAAAGCTGACCTTTCCCCAAGTAAGAGAATTCTTTCTGCCTGACTGTCTTTGAACTGGGACATTATGTTTTTTTTCCTGTTTTTAGACTCAAACTGAAACATCCATTCTTCCTGGGTCTCAAGGCTGCTGGCCTTTGAAGAAGAACTACACCATCAGCTCTCCTGATTTTCAGGCCTTCAGGATACATAAGGATATACAGATATCACTGCAATATTCTTTCAACTTTTCCACATGTTTGAAAATATTCAAAATAAAAATGGGGGAAAATGCTCTGAAGTCAGAAGTGTCAGGAGACAGTTCAAAGAAGGCTCCTATGAAGATTCACTAGGTTTTTTCCCTCTTATTCTCAACCTCTCTCCTTTCCTTTTTTTCTCAGTGAATCTATTTTATTTAATATGAGATTTTTTAAAATTTATTTTATTGAAGTATAGTTGATTTACAATGTGTTAATTTCTACTGTGCAGCAAAATGATTCAGTTATACATATATATACATTCTTTTTCATATTCTTTTACATTATGGTTTATCACAGGATATTGAGTATAGTTCCCTGTGATATACAACAGGACCTTGTTGTTTATCCATTCCATATAATAGCTTGTATCTGCTAATCCCAAACTCCCAATCCATCCTTCTACCACCCTCCCCCGCTTAGCAGCCACAAGTCTGTTCTCTATGTCTGTGAGTCTATTTGTATTTTGTAGATAAGTTCATTTTTGTCATATTTTAGATTCCACATAATATGAGATTTTTAAACACACAATAGCCACTGTAGTTAAACATAAATAATAAATCTACCCTTTTTTGTGGAGATTTATCCTCTATAAACATTATACTGAGAAAGTTTGGCCTTAACCTTTGTTCTGCAAATGTTTCAGAATTTTTTCTACTGCCACATTACAAGATAAATGTCAGTCTAAATGAAGGCTTTTCTGTAAAACTCAGCAGCTTCACAGATGGCCTCTAATCCACACTCATAAAAGACAACACTACAGTTTTTTGGTTGAAAATAATTTCAAAAGCTCTTCTTAAGTTCCCACCAGAACATAATGATACTTTTGAGGTCAGTTAAATAAACTCAGGCAGTGTTCTCCAGGAGTTATCAAACAAACTGAGAAAATTACATAAAAATTATGGTTTTACCTAGGATTAATATAAACATTTTTCCCAGAAACCTCAATAATTACATATGGCCAAATCACTGCTTTGCCCCAGGTTGTTTCCTCTGATGTGACTTGATGAATAATCCTTCACAGAAAGTGAACAAGGATAGACGAAGGCAAACAATGGAGATATGCCTCAAATTCATTTTCTTAAAAGCATACCTTAAAGAAACCTCTAACCATTGAGAGCATATTTTTAAGGAGGTCCGTCACATAGTAAAGCAGTTTCTGGCTTGGGCTACACATTAGACTCACCTGGGGATCTTAACAAAACACTGGTGCTATGGGCCTTCCCTGCTGGTCCAGTGGCTAACACTCCGTGCTCCCAATGCAGGGGACCTGGGTTCGATCCGTGGTTGGGGAACTAGATCCCATATGCATGCTCCAACATGAGTCCTCATGCCGCAACTAAGAAGTCTGCACGCCGCAACAAAGATCCCTCATGCCACAACTAAGACCCAGCACAGCCAAAACAAATAGATGATAGGTAGATAGATAGATAGATAGAAAATCTCAGCAGAGAACTGGAAATTATTATTTAAAAAAAAAAACACTGGTGCAAGAATTTCCATCCCCCATCCCAGAAAGTCCAATGTTGGTCTGGTATCAGGATTTTTAAGTTTCTTTTATGCAACAAAGGTTTAGGAATTATTGTAATAGAAGCACCATATATGTAAACTCTTTACATATTCTTAGATTACATGCAGAAACTAATTTGAATCAACTGTACTAAATGGTGGATACTCATAATCTAGGCTACTCATGCTATACCAAAATGCACAAACCTAGAGGAAGAAAGAAAGGATCTAAGATGGAGAAAGGATTCAAAATGCTGTCAGATTAGGAATTGCTATAGCAACAGGTGATGTTGATTCCAAAAAGAAAGACCTGGAACCCAAGAGCTGCCTTCACATAATTCAAGGGTACACCAAAGGGCAGAGCTAGAGTCACGAATGTCAGCTAAAGGAAGCTATATTTTGGTGCAATATAAGACTTTCTTAAAAAGCAGTGTATCTGTGGAACATCCTTTGACATAAATCATAGCAATAATTTTTTTTGGATTTGTCTCCTAAAGCAAAGGAAATAAAAGCAAAAATAAACAAATGGCACCTAATTAAACTTAAAAGCTTTTGCACAGCAAAAGAAACCATCAACAAAATGAAAAAACAACCTATAACAACCTATATTCTCTCCTATGGGAGAGAATATTTGCAAATGATGTGATCAATGAGGGGTTACTCTCCAAAATATATAAACAGCTCATACAACTCAATATCAAAAAAACAAACAACCTGATTTAAAAATGAGCAGAAGACCTGAATAGACATTTTCCCAAAAAAGACATACAGATGGCCAACAGGCACATGAAAAGATGCTCAACATCATTAATCATTAGAGAAATGAAAATTAAAACCACAATGAGATATCACCTCTCACCTGTCAGAATGGCTATCATGAAAAAGAACAGAAATAACAAATGTTAGCAAGTATGTGGAGAAAAGGGAACCCTCATACATTACTGGTAGGGATATAAATTGGCGCAGTCACTGTGGAAAACAGTATGGAGGTTTCTCAAAAAACTAAAAATAGAACTACAATATGACCCCAGCAATTCCACTCCTGGGCATATATTCAAAGAAAATGAAAACACTAATTCAAAAAGATACATGCACCCCAATGTTCATAGCAGCATTATTTACAATTGCCAATATATGGAAGCAACCTAAGTGTCCATCTAAGCAACCTAAGGAATGGAGATACACACACACACACACACACACACACACAATGGAATACTATTCAGCCATAAAGAAAAATGAATTTTTGCCATTTTTAACAACATGAATGGACTTGGGAGGGCATTATGCCAAGTGAAAAAAGTCAGACAGAGAAAGACAATTATTATATGATGTCACTTGTATGTGGAATCTAAAAAATAAAACAAACCAGTGAATATAACAAAAAAGAAACAGACTCACAGATATAGAGAACAAACTAGTGGTTACCAGTAGGGAGAGGGGAGTGGCGAGGGGCAAGACAGGGCTAGAGGATAAAGAGGTACTAACAACTATGTATAAAATGAATAAGCTACAAGGATATAGTGTACAACACAGGAAATATAGCCAATATTTTATAATAACTATAAATGGAATATAACCTTTAAAAATTGTGAATCACTATGTTGTACACCTGAAACCTATATAATATTGTATATCAACTATACCTCAGTTCTTAAAAAAGCAATATTATCTGGGAATAGACTGGGTTGCCTTGAAATTGTGAGTAGCTGGTCACTGCAGGAATTCTGACACTAGCTTTTTTTTAAAAAATAAATTTATTTTATTTATTTATTTTTGGCTGTGTTGGGTCTTCATTGCTGCATGGGGGCTTTCTGTAGTTGCAACGAGCGGGGGCTATTCTTTGTTGCGGTGCACGGCCTTCTCACTGCGGTAGCCTCTCCTGCTGCGGAGCACAGGCTCCAGGTGCGTGGGCCTCAGCAGTTGTGACACGCAGGCTCAGCAGTTGTGGCTCGTGGGCTCCAGAGCACAGGCCCAGTAGTCGTGGCACATGGGCCCAGCCGCTCCGCGGCATGTGGGATCCTCCCAGACCAGGGCTCGATCCCATGCCCACTGCGTTGGCAGGTGGATTCTCAATCACTGCACCACCAGGGAAGCCCCTGACACTAACTTTTGAGCTCTAGGCCAGGTTGTTACAGAAGAAACCCCTGTACCAGGTGCTGTGTTAAGCATATTTGCTATTTTTGTGACCATCCAATATCCCTTTGTTCTTTTCCTAGTAACAGCCCCCTAGTTTTCTTTGAAGGCCTACGTCTATCTTACTCTCAGTTCTGATAGAGCCAACTCTCTGTCTAGCTCTAGGAAAGAACATCGATCCACTCCCAATCAAATGGAAAACTGTGATTGCCCTACACAGTGACTGGTTCGAGAATAAGCAAATAACCCGACTTGAGCCAATCAGAGGTAATGAGATTAAACTCTGGGAATATTCCTTACATTTTTGAAGACTCTCTCCCATTAGATTCAAAATTGTGACAATGTGATGTGGAAAATATGAACTTGGAAATAACAAAAAAAAATTTCAAAATTATCTTATTAATAGCCTTAGAGATTAAATAAGATAATATAGCTGTGAAACAAGAGGATGATGCTATAGAAAAAGAATATTCAGATGCCAAAAAAGAGTTCTTGGAAATTAAAAGATATGATGATAGTACACACACACACACACACACAACACAAATGTACTATGGCTATGCTCAAGCATCCTTAGCAGCATCCCCCTTCAAAAGACTTCTGGATAAACCACCTTTTATTATACTGCTGAGCTGCCTGGGTTCTGCTGACAACTGTGTGTATGAAGTACTTTCATTTGATATTTTCAGTAAACCTCAGTTGTTAAAAACAAACTAATAAAAATTTAAAATATGACATTAGTAATGAAAACAACCACTTATGAAGTGAAAGATAAATATGAGTAAATCCTACCAAAAGTAGAAAAAGACAAAGGGATGAATAATAGGAGAGAAATTATATATATGATTAATCCAATATTAACATGCTAAAAATAGGAGACCCAGACAAATAGAACAGAGAAGAGGAAACAAATAAATTCTCAAAGAAATAATGAAAGAAAAATTCCTAGAATTGAAGGATGGGAGTGTTCATAGTAAAAGGTCCTACCACTGAAAGCACAGCAAAAATAAATTTTAAAGACACACAGTTAGGCACATCATTGTCTCTGATGATAAGTTATCATCATAGGATTTGGAAGAAAGTAAAAATCAAAGTGTAGCAGTAAAGAAGGGTCTTGCCCAGACTCTGAAATGCAAATCCAAACAATGTCCTGCTTTCATAATACGTATTTCTCTTCAACAAAACTAAAAAAATATTTAAACATTTTGAAAGCTTTTTACTTTGAGGCATTCTATAGTGACCTCTTTCATAAATATGAAAACCAAGATTCCCTGATCTAAGCGAGACTATAAAACAGATTAGGTGATTCAAGAAAGGTTATCAGGAAAATAGCCTTGATGATGAAGGACTGCTGACTATATATAATCCCAGGAAACTACATGTGACTAGCAAATCTATCAAGATGACTTCTTAATGCTCCAAAATTCTCTCGATAAAGGACTGAATACAAAATTTTATGAATGTTACAATTGTGTAAAAGATACATCTGTATCATGGCCAAGCACAAAAATCTATAAAATTAAAATAACAAGTTTAGTATGTTTTCTCTATTGATGATGTTTTTATTCATCAAATTGTTCTTAATATTGTTATATTGGTTTGGCAACAAAAAATTAAATTCCTTTTCTTTTTCCTTTAAAACAATTGCTCCCAAGTACAAAATAATAACTTCAATTCATTTTGATTACTCCCATGACATGTTCCAAGATAATTTTATGAAGACCTAAGTGTTCCATTTAGTATTAGGAAAAGGAAAATGTTAAGGGATGTTTAAGCTCTGTAAAGTTGAATAGAATAGCATTTGAATGGCAGGATATAATTACAGATCACTAAGGATACAGTTCAAAATGTACCCAATTCTACCTCTTAATACTTTGCTAAGAACAGAGTGCTTCAGTGATATATGAAATTAATAAAATATCAAAAGAAATAATAGTTCTGGAAGAACCAAATCTTCCTGGTTAGAGTTATCAGAGCTGTAAGAATTACTACTAAAATTTAATAAAATCTATATCAACTATAAAGGACTAGACCCTGTACTACTTGTGTGTCATTGAATTGAAGTCGGCCTTTTATTTTCATTTTACTGTTTCCAACAATGTGTGTCCAAATACTCCATCTAAACTTATAAGATGTCTATGGGCAAATATCATATCCTATATATTTATTTGTCTTAGTTCAAATTCCCCCTCGACAAGGTCTGGAAACAGGTGGAATGCAATCCTAGGAAGAAGAAGTGAGAGAATAAAGCAAGAAAGGACAGAAGTATTTAAAGGGCACACTC
Source organism: Mesoplodon densirostris (assembly GCF_025265405.1). NCBI lineage: Eukaryota > Metazoa > Chordata > Mammalia > Artiodactyla > Ziphiidae > Mesoplodon > Mesoplodon densirostris. The sequence continues at coordinate 65,611,180 of NC_082663.1, read as the reverse complement.
CTAAGGTCACTATTAGGTAATGGAGACCTGGCTGAAATTAGAGGTGATCCAAGGGAATGTGACATGGGGCACCAAAAGCATCTGCTATACTCATACCTAAAATCTTGCCCCACACTCAAAAGACTCTCAGGAAAAGCTTTCCAAGTCATTTAATCTATTCCAGGACCCCCCAAAGCTTCCTGCTCCCAACAGTGATATTGTCAAAGATTATCTGAGGGGCTTCCCTGTTGGTGAAGGGGTTAAGAATCCACCTGCCAAAGCAGGGAACACAGGTTCGAGCCCTGGTCCGGGAAGATCCCACATGCCACAGAGCAACTAAGCCCATGCGCCACAACTACTGAGCCTGCATTCTAGAGCCTGTGTTCTAGAGCCCGCGAGCCACAACTACTGAAGCCCGTGGGCCTAGAGCCCATGCTCCGCAGCAAGAGAAGCCACCACAGTGAGAAGCCTGCACACCGGAAGGAAGAGCAGCCCCGACTTGATGCAACTAGAGAAAACCTGTGCACAGCAACGAAGACCCAACACAGCCCAAAATAAATAAATAAAATAAATAAATTTATATTAAAAAAAAGATTAGCTGAGAAGTTGTACATTGCCTTTTACAATTACATTCCAGGACCTAATTTAATTTTGTCAGTTCCATGTGTCTTTGAAGCAAATAGCAGAAACATTCTCATATTAGCTTAAGCTAAGGGGGTAGTTATTATGTGGGGATATCTCAGGAATTCCAACATGACTTTTAGGCTGAGTCTGGATTTGGAAATCTGAAGGCAGCTCTCCCCACTGCATGCTGGTTTCTTCTCTCTGCAGAGTTTAAAATGAACCATCATGCTGAATGGAGTTGTTGATCAGTCATCCAGTGCTCATTGCCTGTATTGAGGTGGCACCAGCAGTGATTCAGAGATCTAAGATATGACTCTGGACCTTAAAGAGCTTAGAATTTTGCTAAGAAGGTAAGGCACATAAAGAATAATCTACATACAAACTAAAGACCAAATGACTGTTACCATGTAAGTATCATAGGAATTCTAAAAAGGGATACACCATGGTGGTTGGGATGGCTGGCCAAGGCTCCATGGAGGAGGTGAGCTAGGTTTCCAAAGATATGTAAGATTTAGAAAAGTAGAGAGGAAAAGAGGGGGCAGAAAGGACAAAATGAGCAAGCAAAGGACCAGAGGAAGGAACATGTCCGGTCCATTTCCAAGAAATGACTTAACCAGTGGCGATGGTGACTCCATCCATACTCATTAACTAACTCCTTACTGAATGCTGCTCATGATGGTAAACCAGAACCAGTTAGTATGTTGGAAACATCTTCCTGTTCCTTTCAAACTACAATTCAGTCATTGCCTTACTTTGCATAAGATCCTGAAAACTGTCTGCAGAGAATACCCTGGGTGAACTCTCTTACCTAAGCATAATCAGTTTTAAGTGGGATCAAGGAACGCTTAAAATTCAGCCACCAGAAAATCACAGAAAAGGTTGTTTTCTTTTCCAAGAAGCATTGACAGGTTCTGTGTATTTTCCCACAGAACTTAGAGACATGGACTGTATTATATTAGTATGAAGGCCTCATAATCCATTTTAACATTTCATGCTTAAAATGATTTCCTTGAATTAGAAACAAAACTGAAAGCAACATTAATTATTAATATTCTAGTTATTAAACTCCCCATTGCTTAAGAAATAGCACATCCTTGACTTAAATCCATGAACTATCGAAGTATCATATTCCTCAATGATTATTATCACCTAAACATTACTTTAATACAGAATATAACAGCTATTTTCATCACACTGCGATGTAAAAACACTCACCAAATATTTTCAAAGTTTAAAAATATTTTAAAATATTGTATCTTAATCAGGTGATCATTTCTTAGTTTTCTTTCTTCCTTCTACATATTTGTTAAGTAGGAGGTAAAACATCAGCAGGAATGGTTCTTCTTTGAACTCTCGTTTTTCCTGTCGTAACATATTGCTGGACTTTTCCCACTAAAGTTTGTCCTAGTTTTGCCAGGATTCTCTAGTCTTCTCTGTACTAGGCTACCACCATCCCCTACATAGTCACCAGCTTGGTTTGGAAAGAGGTATTTTTTTCCCACTGCAGATCGCTTGCTCATCCAGCAATGTAACTTTAAAAAATAGTAAGAAGATCTATATTGGACATAAACCAAATGATAAACAAAAAGAAACTCTAAATGGCAAGAGCATGCAGAAGAGATGAGTTATCCTGAAGCACATCAGTGATTTCTACACACCCCATCTGTCAATAACGTAACATTAAAGCATGCTGGAGTTTGGTCCTGTGCCAGCCTCCCGGGCTTCCTCCCTGCACAGCCTGGGAGTGACAGCCCTTCCCTTGCTCCTGACTGGGACTTTGGGGTGAAGAGGTGCTGCACGTAAGGAAATCTGAGGCACACAGAAGTTAACTACCTGGTCCAAGATCACAGAACTAAGCTGTGAGACTTGAGTTGGATTCCTTCATGCATCACATCTTCCCCATCACTTAAGAAGCCATTGAGATACTTGCATATTTAGCTGTCTCCCACCTGCCGTGTGGCTGAAAGGGTCTTGGTGCCCTGGCCTGGTGTCAGGCCTGAGCCTCTGAGGTGGGAGAGCCGAGTTCAGGACATTGGACAACCAGAGACCTCCTGGCCCCATGTAATATCAATCAGCGAAAGCTTTCCCAGAGATCTCTGTCTCAATGCTAAGACCCAACTCCATGCAATGACGAGCAAACTCCAATGCTGGACGCCTCATGCCAATCAACTAGCAAGATAGGAACACAACCCTACCCATTAGCAGAGAGTCTCCCTAAAGTCATAGTAGGTTCACAGACACCCCAAAACACACAACTGGATGCAGACTTCCCCACCAAAAAGAGAAGATCCAGCCCCACCCACCAGAACACAGGCACCAGTCCCCTCCACCAGAAAACCTACACAACCCACTGAACCAACCACACCTACTGAGAGCAGACACCAAAAACAACGGGAACTATGAACCTGCAGCCTGTGAAAAGGACACCCCAAACACAGTAAGTTAAACAAAATGAGAAAACAAGGAAACACACAGCAGATGAAGGAGCAAGGTAAAAACCCACAAAACCAAACAAATGAAGAGTAAATAGGCAGTCTACCTGAAAAAGAATTGAGTAATGATAGTAAAGATGATCCAAAATCTTGGAAATAGAATGGAAAAGATACAAGAAATGTTTAACAAGCACCTAGAAGAACTAAAGAGCAAACAAACAGTGATGAACAACACAATAAGTGAAATTAAAAATTCTCTAGAAGGAATCGATAGCAGAATAACTGAGGCAGCAGAACGGATAAGTGACCTGGAAGATAAAACAGTGGAAATAACTACTGCAGAGCAGAATAAAGAAAAAAATGAAAAGAAATGAGGACAGTCTCAGAGACCTCTGGGACAACATTAAACGGACCAACATTCGAATTATAGGGGTCCCAGAAGAAGAAGAGAAAAAGAAAGGGTCGGAGAAAATATTGGAAGAGATTATAGTCGAAAACTTCCCTAACATGGGAAAGAAATAGTCAATCAAGTCCAGGAAGCACAGAGAGTCCCATACAGGATAAATCCAAGGAGAAACACACCGAGTCACATATTAATCAAACTATCAAAAATTAAATACAAAGAAAGAATATTAAAAGCAGCAAGAGAAAAGCAACAAATAACATACAAGAGAATCCCCATAAGGTTAACAGCTGATCTTTCAGCAGAAACTGCAAGCCAGAAGGGAGTGGCAGGACATATTTAAAGTGATGAAAGGGAAAAACCTACAACCAAGAATACTCTACCCAGCAAGGATCTCATTCAGATTTGACGGAAAAATTAAAACCTTTACAGACAAGCAAAAGTTAAGAGAAGTCAGCACCACCAAACCCGCTTTACAACAAATGCTAAAGGAACTTCTCTAGGCAGGAAACACAAGAGAAGGAAAAGACCTACAATAACAAACCCAAAACAATTAAGAAAATAGTAATAGGAACATACATATCAATAATTACCTTACATGTAAATGGATTACAAGCTCCAACCAAAAGACACAGACTGACTGAACGGATACAAAAACAAGACCCGTACATATGCTGTCTACAAGAGACCCACTTCAGACGTAGGGACACAAACAGACTGAAAGTGAGGGGATGGAAAAAGATATTCCATCCAAATGACAATCAAAAACAAGCTGGAGTAACAGTTCTCATATCAGACAAAATGGACTTTAAAATAAAGAATATTACAAGAGACAAAGAAGGACACTACATTATGATCAACGGGTCAATCCAAGGAGAAGATATAACAATTGTAAATATTTATGCACCCAACATAGGAACACCTCAATACCTAAGGCAAATGCTAACAGCCGTAAAAGGGGAAATTAACAGTAACAGAATCATAGTAGGGGACTTTAACACCCTACTTTCACCAATGGACAGATGATCCAAAATGAAAATAAATAAGGAAACACAAGCTTTAAATGACACATTAAACAAGATGGACTTAATTGATATTTATAGGACATTTCATCCAAAAACAACAGAATACACTTTCTTACCAAGTGCTTGTGGAACATTCTCCAGGATAGATCATATCTTGGGTTGCAAATCAAGCCTTGGTAATTTAAGTAAATTGAAATCATATCAAGTATCTTTTCTGACCACAACACTATGAGACTGGATATCAGTTACAGGGAAAAAAATGTAAAAAATACAAACACATGGAGGCTAAACGATACGCTACTAAATAACCAAGAGATAGATCACTGAAGAAATCAAAGAGGAAATCAAAAAATACCAAGAAAAAAATGACAATCAAAACACGACAACCCAAAACTTATGGGATGCAGCAAAAGCAGTCTTAAGAGGGAGGATTATAGCAATACAATCCCACTTCAAGAAATAAGAAAAATCTCAAATAAAAAACCTAACCTTACACCTAAAGCAATTAGATAAAGAAGAACAAAAACAACCCCAAAGTTAGCAGAAGGAGAGAAAGCATAAAGATCAGATCAGAAATAAATGAAAAATAAATGAAGGAAACAATAGCAAAGATCAATAAAACTAAAAGCTAGATTTTTGAGAAGATAAACAAAATTGATAAACCATTAGCCAGACTCATCAAGAAAAAAAGGAGGAAGACTCAAATCAACAGAAATGAAAAAGGAGAAGTAACAATTGACACTGCAGAAATACAAAGGATCATGAGAGTTTACTACAAGCAACAATATGCCAATAAAATGGACAACCGGGAAGAAATGGAGAAATCCTTAGAAAAGCACAACCTTCCGACACTGAACCAGGAAGAAATAGAAAGTATAAACAGACCAATCACAAGCACTGACATTGAAACTGTGATTAAAAATCTTCCAACAGGGCTTCCCCGGTGGCGCAGTGGTTGAGAGTCCACCTGCCGATGCAGGGGACACGGATTTGTGCCCTGGTCTGGGAAGATCCCACATGCCACGGAGCGGCTGGGCCCGTGAGCCATGGCCGCTGAGCCTGCGCGTCCAGAACCTGTGCTCCGCAACGGGAAAGGCCACACAGTGAGAGGCCCGTGTACCACAAAAAAAAAAAAAAAATCTTCCAACAGACAAAAGCCTAGGACCAGATGGCTTCACAGGTGAATTCTATCAAACATTTAGAGAAGTGCTAACACCTGTCCTTCTCAAACTCTTCCAATATAGCAGAGGGAGGAACACTCCCAAACTCTTTCTATGAGGCCACCATCACTCTGATACCAAAACCAGACAAAGACATCACAAAAAAAGAAAACTACAGGCCAGTACCACTGATAAACACAGATGCAAAAATCCTCAACAAAATACTTGCAAACAGAATCCAATAGCACATTAAAAGGATCATACACCCTGATCAAGTGGGGATTATCCCAGCAATGCAAGGATTCTTCAATATGCACAAATAAATCAATGTGATAAACCATATTAACAAAGTGAAGGATAAAAATCATATGATGATCTCAATAGATGCAGAAAAACTTTCGACAAAATTCAACACCCATTTTTGATAAAAACTCTCCAGAAACTGGGCAGAGAGGGAGTCTACCTCAACATACCAAAGGCTATATATGACAAACCCACAGTGAACATCGTTCTCAATGGTGAAAAACTGAAACCATTTCCTCTAAGATCAGGAACAAGACAAGGCTGCCCGCTCTCACCACTATTATTCAACATAGTTTGGAATTTTTAGCTACAGAAATCAGAGCAGAAAAAGAAATAAAAGGAATCCAAATCAGAAAAGAAGAAGTAAAACTGTCACTGTTTGCAGATGATACTATACATAGAGAATGATACTATACATATAGAATCCTAAAGATGCTACCAGAAAACTACTAGAGCTAATCAGCGAATTTGGTAAAGTAGCAGGATACTAAATTAATGCACGGAAATCTCTTACATTCCTATACACTAACGACAAAAAATCTGAAAGAGAAATTAAGGAAACACTTCCATTTACCGTGCAACAAAAAGAATAAAATACCTAGGAATAAACCCACCTAAGGAGACAAATGACCTGTATCAGAAAAAACTATAAGACACTCATGAAAGAAATTAAAGACTATACAAACAGATGGAGAGATATACCATGTTCTTGCATTGGAAGAATCAACATTGTGAAAATGACTATACTACCCAAAGCAATCTACAGATTCAGTGCAATCCCTATCAAACTACCAATGGCATTTTTCACAGAACTAGAAAAAAATTTTTTACAATTTGTATGGAAACACAAAAGACCCCGGATAGCCAAAGCAATCTTGAGAAAGAAAAATGGAACTGGAGGAATCAGGCTCCCTGACTGCAGACTATACTACAAAGCTACAGTAATCAAGACAGTATGGTACTGGCTCAAAAACAGAAATATAGATCAATGGAACAGGATAGAAAGCCCAGAGATAAACCCACACACATATGGTCACCTTATCTTTGATAAAGGGGGCAAGAATATACAACAAGAAAAGACAGCCTCTTCAATAAGTGGTGCAGGGAAAACTGGACAGCTACATGTAAAAGAATGAAATTAGAACACTCCTTAACACCATACACAAAAATAAACTCAAACTAGATTAAAGACCTAAATGTAAAGCCAGACACTATAAAACTCTTAGAGGAAAACATAGGCAGAACACTCTTTAACATAAATCACAGCAAGATCCTTTTTGACCCACCTCCTAGAGAAATGGAAATAAAACAAAAAATAAACAAATGGGATGTAATGAAACTTAAAAGCTTTTGCACAGCAAAGGAAACCATAAACAAAACGAAAAGACAACCCTCAGAATCGGAGAAAATATTTGCAAACGAAGCAACTGACAAAGGATTAATCTCCAAAATATACAAGCAGCCTATGCAGCTCAATATCAAAACAACAAACAACCCAATCCAAAAATGGGCAGAAGACCTAAATAGACATTTCTCCAAAGAAGATATACAGATTGCCAACAAACACATGAAAGGATGCTCAATCAACATCACTAATCATTGAGAAATGCAAATCAAAACTACAGTGAGGTATCACCTCACACCAGTCAGAATGGCCATCATCAAAAAATCTACAAACAATAAATGCTGGAGAGGGTGTGGGGAAAAGGGAACCCTCTTGCACTGTTGGTGGGAATGTAAATTTATACAGCCACTATGGAGAACAGTATAGAGGTTTCTTAAAAATCTAAAAATAGAACTACCATATGACCCAGCAATCCCACTACTGGGCATATACCCTGAGAAAACCATAATTCAAAAAGAGACATGTACCAAAATGTTCACCACAGCACTATTTACCATAGCCAGGACATGGAAGCAACCTAAGTGTCCGTCGACAGATGAATGGATAAAGAAGATGTGGCACATATATACAATGGAATACTACTCAGCCATAAAAAGAAACGAAATTGAACTATCTGTAGTGAGGTGGATGGACCTAGAGTCTGTCATACAGAGTGAGGTAAATCAGAAAGAGAAAAACAAATACCGTAGGCTAACACATATATATGAAATCTGAAAAAAAAAAAAAGGTTCTGACGAACCTAGGGACAGGACAGGAATAAAGATGCAGACGTAGAGAATGGACTTGAAAACATGGAGAGGGGTAAGGGTAAGCTGGGACGAAGTGAGAGAGTAGCATTTACATATATACACTACCAAATATAAAATAGATAGCTAGTGGGGAGCAGCCACATAGCACAGGGAGATCAGCTCGGTGCTTTGTGACCACCTAGAGGGGTGGGATAGGGACGGTGGGAGGGAGGCACAAGAGGTAGGAGATATGGGGATATATGTATATGTATAGCTGATTCACTTTGTTATACAGCAGAAACTAACACACCATTGTAAGGCAATTATTCTCCAATGAAGATGTTAAAAGAAAAACAAAAAACAATTCTTGGAAGTCTATCAGTTAGAAAGAAATACAATTTCCTGAACTGGCAGTCTCTCCCAATTACCTCTGTAATTGCCCTTTCCTATTATTTTGTACCCTTGTAATACAATACCCTCTTAACTGGTGTGTCTAACTTTTGTGTCTCCCTTCCCTAGTCTTTATTCCACATAGCAAATAAAAAATTATATTTGTGAAGCACACAAAAAAAAGCATGCTGCATGGTAGTAATGCCTGAGAAAGCAGTTTTATTTTAATTACCAATTTTCAAGCCTGAATGAGACAAATTCTGTCCTTTGGAGTGATCTATTCTTTCTTCTTTTTTTTTTCTTTTTGGCGGGGGGGAGCATATAACTAGTATCTGCCCAACATGTAAAGCAAATACCTCAAACTGAAGGAATAATTCTCCCTAATGGCCAGATGGTGTCACCGACTGGTGACAAGTCCAATTGCAATGAAATTCTACTAGGCATTTCAACATCATGACCAAAAGAAGGGACCAAAGTTCCAGAAGTGCAGCTGGATTCATGAGAGTTTTAGAAAGGTGACAAGTTCCCACAGGGTTGAAAAAGAAAAGTGTTTAAACACTTAGGCTCCTTGTCCACACATGTTTGGGAAAAGAGGAAAAATTCAGGTATTACCCTGGCTCTGAGCCTACCCTGTTTTAGCCAACCCTGCATTCCAGCAGCAACTGAACACCTACTCAACTTTTCTGTGTGGCAATTCTCTGACCTTGTGACCTGATTCTGTGACTTCCCTGGCCTCGTAACCAAACACACACTTTTAGATCTCAGTTCTGCAAACTGGATACCTGTCTTTGCCTCTCCCTACCCCACCTGCCCCATCTTTTCTCCAGGAGTGGTATCTGATTATAACCCCTGCTCTTTCACGGAGTGGCTATACAATTTGGGTAAATCATTTAGCCAGCCTGAATCTCAATTTTCTTATTTGCGAAATGAGGGGTTTGGCTGAGAGTTTCAAAGATCCTTTTGAATTCTAAAATACCACTGCCTTTCTGTCAGGCTCTTGGAGACTTGTGGCCTGTCCCTGATTAGTCATTTGTCTGTTAAAAGGGTGAGTAGCAATTAAGTACACTGAACAAACATTAGAATGCAACATCTTTTGTAAAATACATGCTTTCTTGTCAGTTGTTTTAAAATTAATTCTTCCTGATCTAGAATTGGACCAGGTACAGAATAATACCCTGTATCTTACTCTCACATAGAGTGTATATCAGCCAGTGTTTCTCCAGATAATAAAACCAACACAGGCTAACTTATACAGAAAAGAAATTTATTTGAAAGATATCTGATATTTCAAAGAATTTCAGGAAGACTGGAGAATCAGCCTTGGAAACAGGAACTCAGGGGTGTATGACACAGTCAAGATCCCACCAGAGGTTCCGTAAGTGTAGGGTTCTGGCCCTGGCATCTCTGCCCTGGATGCTTGTCACCATCCACCGAAGTCTCAAGTCCATCCAGCCACTCTGAGTGATCTCTAGCTGTCTCTAGCCTTGTTATCATTCCCTGAAGACTCAGAGTCTCAGTAAAGAGCTTCTGATTGGCTGAACCTTGCTCAAATGTCCACACACAGGTCTAAGGAGTCCAAAGGGGAATTATCTGCTCCAGTCCATGTTCCAGAGTGGGAAGTCAGATCCTGGCCTCCACTCATCTTGGATTTGCCAAAATAGAAAAGGTGTTTGGATGCTGGACAATGCAAAATGACACATAGTTTTCTCACTTATGATTATAAACTTAACACATCTTGAAGGCGTATCTAAGAGGTTAATCATGTTATTGAGAGGTTTACATCTGATCAATTATTCCAGCATTACTTCATCTCTTCATTGATTTACATGAATCAGTAGTTGGTCCAGTAAATGAAAGCATATTCATCAGTATGCTGACTTATTGAGCTGGCTTTTCATATTTACCTGGCTCATATTTAGATGTCATGTCATCTGCATGACAAAATGAGTATTTGGAATGAATAATGAATCATCAGAAGAAAAAGCACATCTTCCTTCTGAACATAGGTTGTCACTGAGTTTTAAAGTAAAAATAATACTATTTGGTATTTCGTTCTGGTCTAAAGTTCTTCACAGAGCTGATGTTAGTTTCCTTAAGTCGTTGCACTGTCCTGGTTTTATAGATCAGTTGGGATTTCTGAGGTATCTGGAGTTTAGGTGACAGATGTCAGAAGAGACACTAGAGCTAAGTTTCTCAGCCTCTTTCTAGAACAAATCCTCTAAGTCTAAGAAACAGTTCTTCTACCCTGAGAACAGAAGGCAGGAAGGTTCCCACCGGATTGCTGCCATTAAGGGGGACCTCTCCCAAGGCCAATGTAATAGAAGAGAGTTTTGTCAACAAGCTCAAGGACTGAGACAGTCTTCCAGAATATGCAGTAAGCTCAGAGAACTTGTCTGAGGAACTGCAGGGGTATCAGTGAGTAAGAGGCCTTTAGTTTTTGTTATGTTTTTAAGATATTCAGGGGACAACCAAAGAAAACCTCCCTAAAGAGAAGCAGCTAGCAACCCAGAGTCCTTTATCCTGGCACACAAAGTGCCTCCCTGCACTGGTCCACCCTTTGTTCTGGTACAAAGAATATATTCATCATGAAATAGATATGGATGAATGTAACAGAGATCCTCCAATGACAATGGCTTAAATAGATGAGAAGTTTGTTTCTCTCCATGTAAAAGCCCCTCTACTCTTCACTGATATGATACCTATTGTCCTTCAGGTCTCACTGGATATGTTACCTCATTTGAGAAGCCTTCCCTGATGCTACCTAGACAAGTTAAACTTTTTTTTAAATAAATTTATTTATTTATTCATTTATTTATGTTTGGCTGTGTTGGGTCTTCATTGCTGTGCACAGGCTTTCTTTAGCTGCGGTGAGCCGGGGCTGCTCTTTGTTGTGGTGTGTGGGCTTCAGTAGTTGTGGCTCGCCGGCTCTAGAGCACAGGCTCATTAGTTGTGGCGCACGGGCTTCGTTGCTCCGTGGTATGTGGGATCCTCTTGGACCAGGGCTCGAACCCGTGTCCCCTGCATTGGCAGGTGGATTCTTAACCACTGTGCCACCAGGGAAGCCCCTCCTCTCTGTCTTGAGATCAGAATTAAATAGATAGAAAATGAATTCTAGTATAACCACAATTTTTAAGAGAGCTGGAGGGGTTCCACCAGTAAACCAAAGTGTTCAGCTTATTTCTGGAAGGCAGAAAGTAGATGGATGGATTTCAGATCAAGATGCTTATCAAACACATGCATCAACTTTTACTTGTTCCTAAAACCCCACCAAAACATATTGTTAATGGTATAAAACCATGAGGACAGCATGTTTCATATTCCAGATCATCCCACTTTATCACCCACAAAGTAGGATGTGTTTAATTGGGTTTGCACACCTTGGGTCAGTCCTGCCTCTCAGCTCCCCGTCACCTTGCGTCTCAGTGTATCTCACACAGTAGGGAGGGGAGCAGCGCCAAGGACAACAGGAAGAGCTGCAAATCTCATTCTGTTCTTGGTTCCATTCCTGAGGCTCCTCGAGTAAATCTGATGGCCTCTTGGAGCCCTGCTGGTCTCATAGGTAAAGTGGAGATAATAACATCTGTCCTGTTTCTTTCAAGGTGTGTTTGCTGGACTAAAATGAGACCAGAAGTAGGTAGAAACAATATGTCCTCATCCTCAAGCCCTGACTGTTAGAGTCATCTCCCTTCAACATTCAAGTTACGATGAAGTCAGGGCACGCCTGCCTAGATTAACAGGCTCTTCCATCTCACCTCACCCTCACCTCACCTCACCTATGTGGGAAGTCAGTCCCCACAGTTCCACCATCAGCCCCGAAACAGGTCAGTCCCCAGGGCCTGGAGGATGGACAGGGACATGACATGGGCTGGGGGTACTGTCCACTGAGAGGACCTTGCCCACAGTGCAAAATCTGATCCGTTCTCCATTGTTTTCTTGTTGTTCCCAACTCCCACAAAGGAGAGTCTGCCTTCCCTAACGTTTCACTCAGCGAGGTTCCCAGGCCCAAACTGACCTGCACTCTCATTCCCTATATGAAAGCCTCTTGCCTCAGATGTGTTGGTGGTGCCAGGATTGTGATGTTCCAGCATCAGCCTCCCTCTCCTGCCTATGAGCCCTGTCACAGCACCCAAGTCAACAGCACTAATCCTCCAGGTGAACTGTATCCCAGGGCTTCATTGTCCTTTTTTCCCCCAGTCCAGCCTCTCTCCATCCATCCAACATGTTCCAATACCCCGATGACAGGTGTGGTAGGCTGAATAATGCCCTCCCCAAAGAGGTTCACATCCTAATCCCTGGAATCTATGGATATGTTACAAAAGGAACTTTGCAAGATGTGATTAAACTAAGGATCTTGCCATAGGAGATTATTCTGGATTATCTGAGTGGGCCCAGTATAATCACAAAGGTCCTTATGAGAGTGAAGCAAGAGGATAGAAGGAAGCAGAGAGAGACAAAGACATGTGACAACAGAAGCAGAGTTGAGAGAGAGAGAGACCCTGAGATATGAAGGGAATAAGGGGCTACCAGCCAAGGAATGGAGGCAGCCTCTAGAAACTGCAAAAGGCAATGAAATGGATTATCCTTTAGAACCTCCAGAAGTAACTCAGCCCTGCCAACACTTTTAGTCATGTAAAACCCAGTTTAGATATGACCTCCAGAACTGTAAGAGAATAAACTTGTGTTGTTTTAAGCTAAGCTTGTGGTAAATTGTTACAAGCAGCAATAAGAAACTAATGAAATAGGAGTGAAAAGTAGATCATTTACTTCGAAAAACTGGCAATATCTGCAGAAGCTGAACATATGCCTGCTTCATGACTCACAATTCCACTCCTAGGTACGTACCCAACAGAAATGTGTGTATATGTTCACCAAAGACATCTGCTATAATGTTCCTAGCAGCATTATTTGTAATGTCCCAAACCTGAGAATTACCCCAATGCATATCAGTAATAAAATGAGTAAATCCAGGTACATTCACACAGTGGGATACTATACAGCAAAAAGAATGAACAAGCTAAATCCATAGACAGTACGCACCTCTTCAACATAATGTTGAGTGAAAGAAGCCAGAAACAGAGTATATTCTGTAGATTCAATTGCTGTAAAGTGCAAATACAAGCCAAAGTAATCTAAGCTAGTTGCAGCCACTACTCTGCCCCATGGAAGGAAGAAATATGAAACAGTCTTCTGGAGAGCTGGTAATATTCTGTCTCTTGATCTTAACGATGCTTCTAGTTTGAGCAAAATCATTGAAATCGTGAAATGTGCACCTATTAAACATCTACTATACATTATTAAAAACTTTTTTAATGGGGGAAAGGAGACCGGTGCCTTCATGCAAATTTGCCCAATCCCCTCCTTTGAATCTCCGACCTTCCCAAACAAACGGATGTGGGCAAGGGTCAACCCAGATCTAAGATTCCAGCTCTGTAGAGACCAACTCCGGGTTAAAATGACCTGTGAGGGCTTCCCTGGTGGTGCAGTGGTTGAGAGTCCGCCTGCCGATACAGGGGACACGGGTTCGTGCCCCGGTCTGGGAGGATCCCACATGCTGAGGAGTGGCTGGGCCCGTGAGCCATGGCCACTGAGCCTGCGCGTCCAGAGCCTGTGCTCCGCAATGGGAGAGGCCACGGCAGTGAGAGGCCCGCGTACCGCAAAAAAAAAACAAAACAAAACAAAAAAAATGACCTGTGAACTTGCTTAACATATACTTACTAAAGGGCCAAATTTAACGGATTATTTTCCTAAATAAAGGAAACCTGCTCAGAGATAAGTGTACTTTCCCCCTTGGAGAAGTCAAAACTACAAATTATTTTAAATTGACATCATCTGAACAACAACAACAAAAGGTCACAGTCTTTTCTCCACCAGATGATCCCTTATAAATGAGTTAAAATCATTGCTGCTTCTTAATTTCATCTCTCTTTAATTCCACAGTGGAGTTTAATACATGAAATATACGTTGTGGAATTTTAATATGTATTAATGTTTTTTTTGTTTTTTTTTTTTTGCGTTACGCAGGCCTCTCACTGTTGTGGCCTCTCCCGTTGCGGAGCACAGGCTCCGGATGCGCAGGCTCAGCGGCCATGGCTCACGGGCCCAGCCGCTCCACGGCATGTGGGATCTTCCCAGACCGGGGCACGAACCCGTGTCCCCTGCATCGGCAGGCGGACTCTCAACCATTGCGCCACCAGGGAAGCCCTGTATTAATATTTTAATAATAGTATAATGAAGTTATAAACTCATCAAAACAAAAGAAGAACGGCTGCTCCCACGAATGCCTCAAACTGAAGTGAGGCTCTGGCTTCACCAAAAGAGGGAACAGGGACGGGAAGGGGGAAGAGAGACCCGTAGGGGACAGACACACTGACCAGCCGGGTGGATATGAACTGCGGGGCAGGGATGCAAATGTAGACGGGCTGAGGGACCAAGGGCCGTTATAGAGGGGTGGCCGACGCCCTGCTGTAGGAAAGACGCTGCCGCCCTTGCTCTGGGCCAAGTCGCTCAGGCCAAAGCGCGGTGGCCTGGTTGGGGTGTGGGAATGGGGGGAGGGCGGATACTCGTGGGGACAGAAGGCGGGGCTTCAGAGGCCACACTTTGGCCCCCGGGGCCGCCGCCCACACCTGCAGCACAGCCGCGAACCGGCGCGTCACTCCCAACGGAAACGCCGTGCAGCCCGGGCGTCTGGCGAGGTGCGCGCCTCCTGGTCCCCGCTACGACGCTTCGCCGCTCGGGGTCAGACGCCCGCATCTCTCCGCCGAGTAGGGGCGGGGATACGGCGGCACCTACCGGGATCTGCGACTCGAGCCGCCGAGGAGCCGCCGAAGACCACATCCCAGCCCGGACGGCGCCCCGGGGCCACAGGCACGGAGGGTCCAAGCGGAACCGGGGAGGCAGGAGGCGCCCCGCCGATTCGACAGCGCGTCCCAGGTCAGTGTGAGGCCCTGGCTGTGCGAGCTGCACTTAGGGAAACTTTGGTTTCCGTGTTGGCTGCCGGGAGGAGGGCGAGGAGAGCGCAGCCCGGGCCCAGCGGCCTCCGTGCGCCCCGCCCGGTACGCTCAGGCCCTGGGAGTCGGCACCTCCCGCGCACCCTGACTCTGCAGAGACCTGGCGCCCACTGAAGGCCTTCGGGGTGCAGGGCCCTGTCCAGAGACTCTGCCCCACCATTCCGGGCGCGCTCCACGGAGCCAATTCTCGCGCCTCCCTCAATCCCCGCCGGTTCTTGGCTCGGGCTTTACGGCGGCGCGGGCTTGGACCCCGCCGGCATGCGGGTTTCGCCTCCTTCTCGGCCTTGCAGCGCTGGGGACGTGATGAGGGTAGCCGGCGGCCGCGGGATATCTGAGAGGATCCGGGGCAGGGGCCTCGCGGGCGCGGGTCCGCGCCGCAGCGGGAGCGGCGCGCGCTCGGCCGCAAGAGCGCGCGGGTCAGAGGGGCGGACTTGGACGTGTCTCCGCAGGTGTCTCCGGCCGCCTGGCGGCGGCAGGCGCAGGCTGGGCGCGGGGGCGGGCCAGAGGGGGCTACGGAGCCGTTTGCAGCCACTGTCTCCACAAATGAGAGCTACACAGGTGCGGGCAGCCGGGTCCCCGGAGTTGTTGGGGGCGCACAGCTTTGGCACCAGGACCCCAGTCCCCTTGTCGGAGAACTGGGGTCCGGAGCTGCGCCTGCCCCAGCATGGGGGCAATGGCTGCTCCCATCGGGCGTGCCATTTCCCAAAGGAGGGCCGTGTCCTCTGGGCGAGCGGTGCGGGGACCGCTCCGCAGCGGCTCTGGGCAGAACCCCTTCTCGTGGATGGCGATCGCCTCAGCCCTCCAGCTGTGCCTTGGCTCCGAGACGAGGCGACGAAACGCGCACCCCGCCCCTATCGGTGTCCCGACGCTGTCTCCCCAGTCACCTTCCTTTGCCCTTCTCCGACAGCACCTCGGGCTCGCTCCCTCCCCGCTCTCAGGAAAAGCTGAGCCAGCGAGGACTGTGAAGACGCTGCCAGAATCCTCAGCAGGCTAGAAATCCCATCACCTTGGTTCCCTGAGACTTGGAGGTATAGGTTGGCGTGTCTTTATGTGTGTGCGCTGGGAAGGGGGTGTGTGTCTCAGAGACATGTGGGAGTGCAGCTCCCCCAGGGCCCAGCCCCAGGGCCCTGGGGGACAGCTGAAGTAAGTAGAAGTAACCAGCCCTTTTGGGTACGTGTGGGAAAGACAGCAAACCTCACCAGCTACTCCTCCCTCTTGGGCAGTTTCTAAATATTTCTTTCAAGCTGGTGCCAGAGAACACTTTTCCTGGCAACTCACTATGTTTCCTGGGACAGTCGCAGCTGCATCTTTTGTTCTGGCCCCGACCCTTTCCTTGCATGGGGAGAAGACATATATTTTGCTTGTGGCAGGCAGGCTTGCCTCGTTCCAGGTGCAGCTGGCCTCCGCATCCTGGCCTGGGCTGCCCACTACAACTCTGGACTTTCTCAGACCTGTCTGGGAAGGGTAGGACAGCAGACCTCCAGTACCTGGCCTGTTCTAACTCAAGGCTGTACTCTTCTCTGAGCCCGTGGGCCCCCTTTGCCCCTCTCTAGGCGTGGCAGGCGTCTCTGCCCTTCACTCGTGTGCGGGAGAGTTGAGCATCAGGTGGCCTGGAGGTGATGATGGAGACAGCTTGGTGGGAGCCTGAGGCAGGGATTGATAGCTAATAGGTAGTGGGACTGGGGTGAAGAATGAAGAGTTTGTCACAGATTCTTTCCGAGCGTGCACGGGAAGCACCCCCTATTGGGAGTGGAGCCTGGAATCTTATTAACAAACTCTCCATGTGATCTTATGCCCACAGAAGGTGGAGAACCTGTTGGTATAGGCACCTTAGCCCCCATTCTCAGACCCCATTAGCCCAGAGCATTCACGTTTAGTGATAATATGTTTAGAACCTGACATTATTGAATTCCTAGGTGGCAAATATATTAGGATCTTCTAAAATCCTCACAGTCATCTTCAGTAAAGTAGGTATTATCCCCACTTTAAGAATGAGGAAACAGAGGCTCAAAGGAACAGCTTCTCAAGAGCCGGTAACTTGGGAGGAGACAGTGCCCCAGGCTTTGATACAGTCTGTTGCCTCCTCTGGTCCCCTTGTGGGCAGCACAAAGACAGGGCATCCTGGGGCAAAGGTGAGCGGCTGAATTTTGAACTTGAAACCCGTTTGTTGATTTCCACCCCCTTGCTGCCCTCCCCCACCATGGCCAGATAAGTAACTTTTGGGGAGGGAGCATACATCCTATCTGGAGGTGGAGTAAGAGGCTCAGAGGAAAATAAAATTTCTTTCTGAATGACAGGAAAACTGGGGATGGCTTGGGGAGAAAAAGTCACAGAAAACACCAAGCCTATCATCTCCAAGATAGCTTTTTAAAGCACCTCGGCCCATGTGGCACTGCCATGTTAGATACCACACAAATTAGGTACTCAAAACAGAACCCTACTTTGTAAGAAGCAAGGAGACGTAAGAGAAGGGACACAGGAACATCTAGTTAAGTCCTGGCAAGCAGGTGAGTAAGAAAAAGAGTACCTTTCCCTCCTCAGCCACCTCATCTGCACAGAATGGGGCAGACCAGGTGAGTGCTGCAGCCTTTCCAACCGCAGCAGTCCTTGCAGGGTAGACTGCTTCCTGAACACACACACACACACACACACACCCCCCACTGGGTTGCCGTGCACAGAATCCACTCCAGACAATTTACAGAGTCATAATCAGTGAAATATGATTAACTGCACAAACACTGTGGGGATGTCTTTCTCAA
Organism: Mesoplodon densirostris; assembly: GCF_025265405.1. Lineage (NCBI taxonomy): Eukaryota > Metazoa > Chordata > Mammalia > Artiodactyla > Ziphiidae > Mesoplodon > Mesoplodon densirostris. Next base: position 65,592,965 of record NC_082663.1, on the reverse strand, counting down.
CAAGGAATTAAAAAACTAGACTCCAAATGGGAGAGATGTGTGGAACAAATTATAGGTATTTATGTAGCTCTGAATAGATTTGATTTCCTTCACTAGGAACTGACAGCTGGCTGACAGAAAACTCGTCCAGGGAGAGAAAAGACATAAGTGAAGTATGAAATTTTGAATAATGTTTTCAGGTAACTTTCTATTTCCATGTAGAGTGGGTGTCTGGAGGGGTGAATGTAGTTATGGTTTGAATTGCTTCATTTATCGACAGATATTTTTAATAGGGCTCATAATTCTAAGATCCAGTGCTTTTTACTTCTTTTTCCTGCCTTCCAGTCCCATGGTAGCTGGGAATTTCACCAGTCAGCCTGTAGACTCAGTTTCTCTTGTTTTCAGCACACGGCTTCCAAGGTTGGAGCCTACCTGATCAATCTGTTCAGAGAATGAATCTTTGTTTTCTTGCCTAATAGGGTGGTTGTCTACTTGGGGTGGGGTAAAGTTCTGGGGGTCTGGTTGTTCTATCCAACCATCCTGTCATGTTCAGCCCTGTGCCTCATTGCCACTTTCGGTGTCGTTTGGAACCTCCATGTCCTAAGCTTCCAGGGTCCTGTGGGTAAGCTGGCTTCCTTCTCATGGGGGCCACCTCCCGGGGGCTTTATGTTGTAGCCTCTGCTATGCTAAGGCAGTTTACCGCGCCACCACCCGCCTCTGTCTCCACAGCTTGTTTGAAATTGGTCATCTGATGATAACTCTCTTCCAGTTTTCTGTGTTCTTCAGAATAGATATCTTTTAAAAAATTTTGTATTTGTATATGAAAAATGCTAAAAGAAGGTTTCTTTTGTGAGCACTGTCTCATGTGAGCTCTTTGCAGATGTTTTGCATTCAGAATAAACCTCTGAGTTGGGACCCAATCTGTCAACCAACCCTAAATTCCTAGGTTGCTGAGTTGCAGGTATGTCTGGCTCTGGAATAGCTTTTTTAGAGCGTTGCACGGGGGACAAAAGTCATGTATTTCATGTGTTAACTTTTATTATATTTATGGATGTATATATCTAGTGGTTGTTCTTTGCTTAACATCATGAATGAAACTAAAGTGGAAACGAATAAGTATATTCTTTTGAATACAGCTTATCAGGAGCTGACTAGCTGAAATTCCTTGAAAGTCTAGGCGTAAATACTATTGATAACACCACAAAAAGTGATTTATGTTGTGAAAACTAAGACTTACTATGGCTCTTTATAAATTTTAATTATGAAACATTCTTACATAAATGCTATGTTCTTTTCTGTGTACATGTCCCATTTTACAAAAGAGAATAGTAATATCATACAGGTGAGTACTTGAAATATATACTGTTTGAAGAATAATAATAAAATGGACACCTATATACACACCACCCAGGTTGAGAAACAGAACATTACCTGAACCTTAAAAGCCTCTGTGTGTCCCTCCCAAATTGCATTGTTCTCCTTAACCCTCACCAAGAGGTAACTTAGTCTTGACTATTGTGTAAATCGTTCCTTTGCTTTTTTGTTTTCTGAGTTTCCCACTTGCATGTGATCCTTAAGTAAATTAATTGTTTATTTTTGGAAAACTGGGTAGAAAGCACAAAATTAGATGAATAAAGAAAGATCTATATTAACAATATATGGCAAAAGTTCTCAGGAGAACATAAGTTAAACAGTCTCTGGATCTGAGTTCAGCTCAGCATTCCTGAACATTTACCAGAGCCCCTCTGGGCAAGGTCATGAGTGAGTCCTGGGAAACATGGGGCTTACCATGATAGGGCTTCTGGCGGGCTGCATTGTAGAGCAGATAGTGGATAGGCAAAGGCAATGGGTTTTGAGTCTTTCTCCTCCTAAGCTCACCATGACTTATCCCCAGATCGCAGAGCAGGTCAAAGTAGAACATTTGAGTAGGGCTGAAACGAGTGCCAGTGGCTGCCCCAGAAAGCAGGGTATGGAGGGGAGAGCAGAGATGTGGTCAGGACAAAGCAAGTCAGTTAAAGAACTGAGATCAGGCTTACCTGGGCATTTGGTCCTCAGTTAACAAGATGGTAAAATGGCAGTATGATCTCAGAGAGGATGTCTGTGCACATCCATTATCCTGGCATCTCCTCTCACCATCTTCTTGGGGATTTTCAGTGCCTTTCCTCTATGGTGATCTCCAGATCTCGTTTCTTCTTTCTTGTTCCACCATTTCATCTTGATAGATTATATTCTTCAGTAGATTCTTGAGAGTGTATCCCAATTCTTGACTGATGGTTTGGCTGGATAAAGAATTCTAAGCTGGGAATAATTTTTCCTTCAGATTTTAAAAAATATTCCTCCATTGCCTAAATCTTCTCTGTTCTCAGTGTTCTGGAAATTTACAACCATGTGCCATGGTCAGGGTCTGTCTTCATCCATTGTGCTGTGTTCTCTTTGGGCCCTTTCAATTTGGGAACTCATGTCCCTCATGTCTAAAAAATTTTCTTGATCTTATTCATCATTTCCTCTCCTGCTCACCCCTTTCTCCACCCCCCACTATTTTCTCTTGCAAGAACTTCTATCAGTTGGATCTTGGATTTCCTGATCTAGTCTTCTAATTTTCTTGGTTTTTTTTTCTCTCTATTCTTTTTGCTTGACTGTGTTAGAGATTTTTGTCAATGTTATTATTCAACCCTTCTATTGAGTTTTGCAGTTTGTATCATGTTTTTATCTTTTGAGAGCTTTTTATGATCTCTGAATATTCTTTTTAATAGACTCTTATCCCTGTTTCATGGTTACAACATCTTCTTATCCCTTTGAGGATAATGAGTTTTTGAAGTTTTCATTTTTCGGACTAATATCTGTCTTCTCCAAGTTGATTTTTCTATTTGTTCTGCTCTCTGTCTTTAATGTAAGAGGCTTTTTTGTTTTCATGCTCATGATTAAAGGGCTTGGATTAAAAACCTAATGTGAAGCTTTTTCACATGAGTGACCTTTAAGCCACACTCTGGGATGATCTGGGTGGCATGTTGGGGCATCCCTGTGATCAGTACTCTTAGGTATTTTCTCCTTGGTAGGTCAGATTCTTGAGAGAAGAGTATAGCAGTTTTCTTCTAAAGGATAAAGATATGGCTGCCATCATTCTTGGAGCTGAGTTGGGGTAGAAGGCTGTGAGTCCCTTCACTCAGTGGTCAGTAAACATACCATCACTTATTCTCCTATTTTCTTGTCCTCAAACATGCCTAGTGTCTCTCAGTCCAGAGACTCTCTGTTTCACCATTTCTGGAGAATAAACCACTGGACATCTTTTGAGGTGGGAGAGGGGCAGTCTTCTACCTCCTAGTGGCTTGGAGTGGAGGAGCACTTCTCAAACTTCAATGCGCAGATCACCTGGGGATCTAGTTGGACTGTAGGCTCTGACTCAATAGATCTGGGATGGAGCCTGAGATTTTTGCATATTTAACAAGTTTCAGGTAGTGCTGCTTCTGCTGGTCCAAGGTAGGACCACGGCACTTCCCGGAGCAAGACCTAGGGATCCGACTGCCTCTCTAACAGCTTTTCTCCTAGCCCTCCTTATTTAGCTGTACTCTCCACCCCCTAGTTATAGAGCCTCCTACTGCGGCCTCTTTCGAGGATTCTGTAGTGTACACGGGCTTAGTTCTCAACTCTGCCACCAATGACTCGAGGCACAGCCTTTTCAGGTTGGCTCAGTCAGTTACCACTGGCCCATCTGCTTTCCGGCTTCCAAAATGTTGTTTGTCATCTTCTCTCCTTTTCCTGCTATCTTTTTTTTTTTTTAATCTTTACTTTTAGGGGGTTTCAGGAAGGGACAAAATTAGATGTACGTGTTTTGCCACATCATCGAAGTATAATCATCTGCTAAAATATTTTCCTAAAGTTTGGTTGTAGTATGGTGTAGAGCCTGATTTATGATAAATAACTGTGCTATTTTAAGCCTCTAGGTCTTTGCACAAGGAGTGTTCTCTACTTTTCCTTTCCTCCTTTTTCTGCCTGCCAAACTCTTTCGCAGTCTTCAAGGTTTAGCTCAAATGGCTGGCCTCTGTGAAGCCCCTTCCATCCTCAAACCATTAAAGTCTGTGTGTTCTCATGACTTTAACTCATAACCAGCTGCTTATACAGTAACTTCCAAACAGCTATGTAACCTCTTCAGGGCTAAGGCCTATACCTTTGTAGCTCAGTGCCCAGCACATATTAGGAGCTGATAGATAGCTGTTTAACAATTGAATTAATTTCTATGTGCATGTCTATCTTTCCCTTTTTTCTTCACTTTCTTTCTGCTCTCTTTATCTCTTCTTTCCTTTAAGAAGTCATTATATTTATTATCTATTCCAGCGGTTCCCAACCTTTTTGGCACCAGGGACCAGTTTCGTGGAAGACAATTTTTCCACGGACCCTGGTAGGCAGGGAATGGTTTCAGGATGATTCACGTGCATTACATTTATTGTGCACTTTATTTCTATTATTATTACATTGTAATATATAATGAAATAATTATACAACTCACCATAATGCGGAATCAGTGGGAGCCCTGAGCTTGTTTTCCTGCAACTAGATGGTCCCGTCTGGGGGTGATGGGCGACAGTGACACCCGAGGTGTGTTGCTTATGTCCAGTCTCCTCTGTCATCTCGTTTTGGTCGCTGTCACTGCAGAAAACCCTGCTTCACAAAGATAGGATGTTGGAAACGGAAGCAGGCTTTTCAGTGCTTTTGTGGCAATCTCAGGATATTCCACCTTGACTTTAATCCAGAACGTATGGAGATTTGAAGTTGTTTCAAACATACTTTTACGGCCACCATCATTTGCGATCTCAAGCAGTAGATCCTCTTGTAGCTTGGACAAAGTTGATTCACCTGGCTTATTCACAGTATGGGTCACGGATCCATTCCTTCCCAGTTCTGGGGTCTTTGTGGTTGGGAAGTAATGCTCAAACTCTTTTGAAAGCTGAGATGGGTGATCATGCACCAGCTGGGAGAAAGAAGGCCCTGGCTCAGTCTCTTTCAAAATCTCTGCTAATGTTTGAAACATGTCAAAAATCCCAACATTCCCTCGTCACCCCCATAATTCCAGTTTGGCTTTGAATGTAGCTACTTTATCTGCCAGCTTGAACACAGTTGTCATTCTCCCCTGAAGTGACAGATTGAGTTCGTTGAGCGGGTTGAATACGTCACACAAGTAAGCAAGTTTTTTTTTTTTTTTAATAAATTTATTTATTTATTTTTTGGCTGTGCTGGGTCTTCGTTGCTGTGCATGGGCTTTCTCTAGTTGCGGCGAGCGAGGGCTACTCTTTGTTGCGGTGCGCGGGCTTCTCATCACGGTGGCTTCTCTTTGTTTTAGAGCATGGGCTCTAGGCATGCTGACTTCAGTAGTTGTGGCTCACGGGCTCTAGAGAGCAGGCTCAGTAGTTGTGGTGCACGGGCTTAGTTGCTCTGCAGCATATGGGATCTTCCCGGACCAGGGCTCGAACCCGTGTCCCCTGCACTGGAAGGTGGATTCCCAACTACTGTGCCACTAGGGAAGCCCAAGTAAGCAAGTTTAGTGACCCATTCTGTGTCACTGAAATGTGCTGCCAGTGGTAACTGTTTTTCTAACAGAAATCTCTGGAGCGGCTCTCATAACTCAAAAACTCTGGCCAGTGATCTACCTTTAGAAAGCCATCTCACTTCTGTGTATAAGAAAAGACTTCTGTACTCTGCGTCCATCTCCTCACAGAACTGTGCGAACAGACATGAGTTAAGGGCATGTACTTTAATGTGGTTGATAATTTTAATCACATCCTGCGAAATGTTGTTAAGTTCAGGTGACATTTTTTGGCTAGCCGGCATTTCCCTATGGATGATACAGTGCATAGACTCACATTCAGAAGCAACCTCTTTGACCCGGGTAGTGAAACCAGAAAGCCGTCCAGTCATGGCAGCCACTCTGTCTGTGCCTATGCCAACACAAAATGATATGCAATCATTCAAAGAGTTGAATAGTTCTGCAGCTGTGGTGTTGGTTGGCAAAAAAAAGTGCACATAACATCTCATGCACATCCTCCTGAAAAATATATCACACAAAAACAAGCATTGTTGCCTTGTTGTCAACATCGATAGACTTGTCAACCTGGACTGCGTACTACGGTGACTCATTAAGCCTAACAATTGTGCCTCAGTATCCTCTGCTATTTCATCAATTCGTCTAGTTATGGTGCTAGCCGAAAGAGGAACACATGCCACCTTTTGAACTGCATGCAGCCTCTCCTAAAAGTTCATGACACATGTCCTTAGCAGCAGGCAGGATCAACTCTTCACTAGTAGTAAAGGGCTTCTTAGCTTTAGCAATGCCATTAACCACTAAGAATGATGCTTTCAGTGCAGACAAATTTGATGAAGTGGTGGCCTTCAATAATTGCTTCTGTTTTTCATGTTCACGTTTTTTTCTGTTTTGAAAAAGTCCAGAGGCTTGTCTTTTAATGCAGGGTGCTTGGTCTCCATGTGGCAAAGCAGTTTTGAAGGTTTCATGGCTTCCTTGGATAGCCTGTCGCCACATATTATACAGAGAGGGCTTGGAGAACGTGAATCACCTGTTGCAGTGAACCTGTAATTTAAGTAGGACTCTTGGTATTTTCTTTTAAACGCAGCTTTCTTCTTGCTGGCAGTCTTAGAGTCTTCTGCTGTCTCATCACTGGGTCTTTCCCCCTTTTCAAAGAAGCTCTCCAGCAACGTTTGGTTTTTACTCATTTTGGCTAGGGTTAGCTTGCAGGCTTACCAAAACTGTGACTCAGATAAGTGTGCAGTGCAGGAAAGAGGCGTGGACGGAAGTGGTAAATAAAATAATGGGTGGGCCACACATGGACTGAAATAAGTATCAGATTCTGACTTAAAGCCTGCCACCAGATGCAGCCGTACAATTGAAGTACATCAACTCACTTGCCACTATAAAGCCTGCCACCAGATGCAGCTTGTCACTTGCCACTCACTGATGGGGTTTTGATATGAGTCTGCAAGCAATTGATTTATTATGGTCTCTGTGCAGTCAAACCTCTCTGTTAATGATAATCTGTATTTGCAGCCACTTCCCTGTGCCAGCATCACTGCCTCAGCTCCCCCTCAGATCATCAGGCATTAGATTCTCATAAGGAGTGCAACCTAGATCCCTCGCATGCACAGTTCAGAGTAGGGTTCACACTCCTATGAGAATCTAAAGCCACCGCTCATCTGACAGGAGGCGGAGCTCAGGCGGTAATGAGAGTGATGGGGAGCTGCTGTAAACACAGATGAAGCTTCGCCTGCTTACCTGCCACGCACCTCCTGCTGTGCGACCTGCTTCCTAACAGGCCACAGCACAGACTGGTACTGGTCCGTGGCCCGGGGATTGGGGACCCCTTATCTATTCTACTGTACAGTAGAAATTCATATCCCATATTCTTTATTTTAAAAGTAAATGAGTAGAGTAAATAATACTTCTTTTTTTTTTTTTTTTTTTTTTCTTTTTGCGGTATGCGGGCCTCTCACTGTTGTGGCCTCTCCCGTTGCGGAGCGCAGGCTCAGCGGCCATGGCTCACGGGCCCAGCCGCTCCGCGGCATATGGGATCCTCCCAGACCGGGGCACGAACCCGTATCCCCTGCATCGGCAGGCGGACTCTCAACCACTGCGCCACCAGGGAGGCCCAATAATACTTCTTGATTTCTCAAAGCTACACAATTCAATGAAATAGATTTAAATATTATACAAACTTTTATTTGATTTTTCTCCCCAGCTCTAAGGACTGTTACAAGACTAACATTTCCTTGGCTCTCGATAAAGACATAATTCTTATCACCTAATGAAATTATCTGTTGAATAAGTTTAAATCTAAATTTTTATGTATGTATGTATGTATTTATTTATTGGCCATGCCGCATGACTTGTGGGATATTAGTTCCCCGACCAGGGATTGAACCCAGGCCCTCAGCAGTGAGAGCACAGAGCCCTAACCATTGGACCGCCAGGGAAATCCTGAATCTAAATTATTTAAATAAACATAAATAATTTTCAGTTTTAATGATAATAAAATGTTTTTAAAGTCTATATGTCTTCACTTGTCTCTAGCCTAGAAAACTTTTTTGGAGCAACTGTCAAAATTTTTTTTTTTTTTCTTTTTGCGGTATGCGGGCCTCTCACTGTTGTGGCCTCTCCCGTTGCGGAGCACAGGCTCCGGATGCGCAGGCCCAGCGGCCATGGCTCACGGGCCCAGCCGCTCCGCGGCATATGGGATCCTCCCAGACCGGGGCACGAACCTATATCCCCTGCATCGGCAGGCGGACTCTCAACCACTGCGCCACCAGGGAGGCCCATCAACTGTCAAAATTTAACTCAATAGTATGTTGCTAACCCCGTAACCTTAGTCAGTGTACAATTTAAGTAATGGAATCAAGAAAACTGCATAATCTCATGCTCACCATTCCTATCTCAGTGTGAATTCCAGACATTATATCAGTTATTTTAACATCTTGTAGTCCAAATATTTTTCATCCTTTAAAAGAAACATCGAATGCCCCTCAAATTGAAAATTTAGATCTTAATTGCATTATTTAACTGAAAAGCATGTTTAAGTAATTAATACTAAGAAGTTTTTTGTATTAAGCTATCATAAACATGCTCTATTTTAGTTGCTTCAGTTGCAGTTACACAGAATTTTGGCTTTTTTGCTTAAATTTGCATTTTAATATTATTTAAAAAATATTTTTGACAGGTGGAAACTAAGTGGATTATTGTTTAATTGATGTGGGATTTAGAGAAGTACTAGGCTAGTGTTATGTCATAAATATTCAATGAAGATTTGGGGAAAGTAAATTTTAGTTCGAACTTCCCTAAAGGTTGTTACTAGTCTAAATTTTTCAAATTTTGCTCTATATTTATTAATAACATAATCTTATTTGTCTTCTTTATCTATTTCAGAAATTAATTGTGAATAACAACATGAATATAAATTGGGACATTGATTCAGGCTAATCTTTTGTTCTTCATCTTCTTTGCTAACCAGGTATTGATTCTGACTTTTGAAGATGGATGAAGGTATAGAAATTTCCAGTGATGGAAATTCCCTGATCAAAGCGGTCCATCAGAGCCGGCTTCGCCTTACAAGACTCTTGCTGGAAGGCGGTGCCTACATTAATGAGAGCAATGACCGAGGGGAAACACCTTTAATGATTGCTTGTAAGACCAAACATGTTGATCACCAGAGTGTCAGTAAAGCCAAAATGGTTAAATACCTATTAGAAAACAATGCTGATCCCAATATACAGGACAAATCTGGAAAAACTGCTTTGATGCATGCTTGCTTAGAAAAAGCTGGTTCTGAAGTTGTTTCTTTGCTCCTAGAGAGTGGGGCTGACCTCAGCTTGCAAGACCACTCTAGTTACTCGGCCCTCGTTTATGCTATAAATTCAGAAGACAGAGAGACCCTGAAAGTCCTACTTAGTGCCTGCAAGGCAAAAGGGAAAGAGGTCATTATCATAACGACAGCAAAATCGCCCTCTGGCAGGCACACTACCAAACAGTACTTAAATATGCCTCCTGTGGATATGGATGAGTGTTATTCCCCAGCCACCTGTGCCACTCCTTCAGAAATAGACTTAAAAACAGCCTCATTGCCACTATCACATTCTTCTGAAACTGAAATGACACTTTTTGCCTTTAAAGATCTGGAACCCACAGGAAGCAGTGATGATATGGGGGACCCAAGCTCCCCCTTGAGGAAGCCTTGCATGGCCCCTAATGGGCCCAAGCTACCTCAGGCTCCACACTGGATCAAGAGTCCCCCCTCATTAATGCACCAGAACAGAGTGGCCTCCTTACAAGAGGAGCTCCAGGATATTACTCCAGAGGAAGAATTATCCTACAAAACCAATGGGCTGGCACTTTCCAAGCGATTCATCACTAGGCACCAAAGTATTGATATAAAAGACACTGCACATTTGTTAAGAGCCTTTGATCAGGCCAGCTCAAGAAAGATGTCATATGAGGAGATAAATTATCAATCATTTTTTTCAGAAGGAAATCAGCAATGCATTGACATCCCAGTTGACCAGTACCCAGACTCTAACCAGACAATATTTACTTCCACCTTAAGAAGTATAGTTCAAAAAAGAAACTCAGGAGCAAATCACTATAGCTCTGATTCCCAGCTCTCAGCTGGTCTCATCCCTGCAACTTCAGATGATGGCAAAACACTTATAGGAAAGAAAAAGATCCTCTCACCATCTTCTTCTTTGTTGTCAGGATCCAAAGAATTGTTGGAGAATATCCCACCAGGACCCCTGAGCAGGAGAAATCATGCCCTTTTAGAAAGGCGTGGTTCAGGAGCTTTCCCTTTAGATCACAGCATTACACAAACCAGACCAGGATTTCTGCCACCCTTAAATGTGAATCCTCACCCTCCCATCTCAGATATCAATGTCAGCAACAAGACTTCCAGCCTTCTTTCTTGTGGTCAAAAAATGCTTATGCCAACAGTTCCTATTTTCCCCAAAGAATTCAAAAGTAAAAAAATGTTGTTAAGGAGACAATCATTGCAAACAGAACAAATTAAGCAATTAGTTAATTTTTAAGAGACGGCTAGAAAATACATTTTGTTCACATGTCTATACCAGAGAAATATGGAACTAGAGAAGAAAATTCAAACGTTCATCCTTTTAAATCTTTTAAGTGGTTAGTCCATAATAGGGGTATCAAAATGTACTGTGTATCATCATATTAGGCACTGTGGATATACAAATAATAGATAGCTTTTGCTAAGGGAATTCTCTCAAACAAAATTAAAACTTTTTTTCAAAACCTTCAATATTTAACAACTTTCATGTGGTCCAAGTTTTCAATTTAAACAAAAATAAGCAAAGAAAGAAGGTCACATATGTTGGAGATAACTTTAAAAATTTCAGATTTGCCAAATATTTTATTAGGAAACATTGTGTTCAAATGAATTTTTAAAAAGCATTTCATGGAACTTCCGGGTAAGATGGCGGAAGAGTAAGACGCGGAGATCACCGTCCTCCCCACGGATACACCAGAAATACAGCTACACGTCGAACAACTCCTACAGAACACCTACTGAACGCTGGCAGAAGACCCCAGACCTCCGAAAAGGCAAGAAACTCCCCACATACCTGGGTAGGGCAAAGCGGAGAGATTCCCGCACAGAGGATCGATGCCGAGCGGCACTCACCAGCACGAGAGGCTTGTCTGCTCGCCCCGGCGGCGCTGGAAGCTGAGGCTCGGGCTTCGGTCAGAGCGCAGGGAGAGGACTGGGGCTGGCGGCGAGAACTCAGCCGGAAGGGGGCTAATGAGCCACAGCTAGCCGGCAAGGAGTCCGGGAAAACTCTGGAGCTGCCGAAGAGGCAAGAGACTTTTTCTTCCCTCTTGGTTTCCTGGTGTGCAAGGAGAGGGGATTAAGAGCGCTGCTTAAAGGGGCTCCACAGACGGGCGCGAGTCACGACTGAAAGCGCGGAGCCCAGTGACGGGCGTGGGACGCTGGGGCTGCTGCTGCCGCCGCCAAGAAGCCTGTGTGCAAGCTCAGGTCATTGTCCACACCGCCCTTCCGGGAGCCTGTGCAGCCCGCCACTGCCGGGGTCCCGGGATCCAGGGGCGCCTTCCCTGGGAGAACGCACGGCGCGCCTCGGGCTGGTGCAACGTCACGCCGACTTCTGCCGCTGCAGGCTCGCCCCGCACTCCGTGCCCCTCCCTCCCGCCCGGCCTGAGTGAGCCAGAGTCCCCGAAGAGGCTGCTCCTTTAACCCTGTCCTGTCTGAGCGAAGAACAGATGCCCTCCAGCGACCTACATGCAGAGGCGGGGCCAAATCCAAAGCTGAGACCCAGGAGCTGTGAGAACAAAGAAGAGAAAGGGAAACCTCTCCCAGCAGCCTCAGAAGCAGCGGATTAAAGCTCCACAATCAACTTGATGTACCCTGCATCTGTGGAATACATGAATAGACAACAAATCATCCCAAATTGAGGAGCCAGGAGTCAGTGCTGTGCCTCTGAGGTGGGAGAGCCAACTTCAGGACACTGGTCCACAAGAGACCTCCCAGCTCCACATAATATCAAACGGCGAAAATCTAACAGAGATCTCCATCTCAACACCAGCACCCAGCTTCACTCAACGACCAGCAAGCTACAGTGCTGGACACCCTATGCCAAACAACTAGCAAGACAGGAACACAACGCCACCCATTAGCAGAGAGGCTGACTAAAATCATAAAAAGTCCGCAGACACCCCAAATCACACCACCAGACGTGGACCTGCCCACCAGAAAGACAAGATCCAGCCTCACCCACCAGAATACAGGCACTAGTCTCCTCCACCAGGAAGCCTACACAACCCACTAAACAAACCTTAGCCACTGGGGACAGACACCAAAAACAACGGGAACTACGAACCTGCAGCCTGCAAAAAGGAGACCCCAAACACAGTAACATAAGCAAAATGAGAAGACAGAAAAACACACAGCAGGAGAAGGAGCAAGATAAAAACCCACCAGACCTAACAAATGAAGAGGTAATAGGCAGTCTACCTTAAAAAGAATTCAGAATAATGATGGTAAAGATGATCCAAGATTCTATTTCCCAGATCCAAAATCTTGGTAATAAAATAGACAAAATGCAAGAAACAGTTAACAAGGACCTAGAAGAACTAAAGATGAATCAAGCATCGATTAAAAACACAATAAATGAAATAAAAAATACTCTAGATGGGATCAATAGCAGAATAACTGAGGCAGAGGAACGGATAAGTGAGGTGGAAGATAAAATAGTGGAAATAACTGCTGCAGAGCAAAATAAAGAAAAAAGAATGAAAAGAACAGAGGACAGTCTCAGAGACCTCTGGGACAACATTAAACGCAACAACATTCGAATTATAGGGGTTCCAGAAGAAGAAGAGAAAAAGAAAGGGACTGAGAAAATATTTGAAGAGATTATAGTTGAAAACTTCCCTAATATGGGAAAGGAAATAGTTAATCAAGTCCAGGAGGCACAGAGAGTCCCATACAGAATAAATCCAAGGAGAAATACGCCAAGACACATACTAATCAAACTGTCAAAAATTAAACACACAGAAATCATATTAAAAGCAGCAAGGCAAAAACAACAAATAACACACAAGGGAATCCCCATCAGGATAACAGCTGATCTCTCAGCAGAAACTCTACAAGCCAGAAGGGAGTGGCAGGACATAATTAAAGTGATGAAGGAGAAAAACCTGCAACCAAGATTACTCTAACCAGCAAGAATCTCATTCAGATTTGATGGAGAAATTAAAACGTTTACAGACAAGCAAAAGCTGAGAGAGTTCAGCACCACCAAACCAGCTTTACAACAAATGCTAAAGGAACTTCTCTAGGCAAGAAACCCAACAGAAGGAAAACACCTACAATAACGAACCCAAAACAATTAAGAAAATGGGAATAGGAACATACATATCGATAATTACCTTAAATGTAAATGGACTAAATGCTCCCACCAAAAGACACAGACTGGCTGAATGGATACAAAAACAAGACCCATATATATGCTGTCTACAAGAGACCCACTTCAGACCTAGAGACACATACAGACTGAAAGTAAGGGGATGGAAAAAGATATTCCATGCAAATGGAAACCAAAAGAAAGCTGGAGTAGCAATTCTCATATCAGACAAAATAGACTTTAAAATAAAGACTACTAGAAGAGACAAAGAAGGACACTACATAATGATCAAGGGATCGATCCAAGAAGAAGATATAACAATTTTAAATATTTATGCACCCAACATAGGAGCACCTCAATACATAAGGCAAATACTAACAGCCATAAAAGGGGAAATCGACAGTAACACAATCATAGTAGGGGACTTTAACACCCCACTTTCACCAATGGACAGATCATCCAAAATGAAAATAAATAAGGAAACACAAGCTTTAAATGATACATTAAACAAGATGGACTTAATTGATATTTATAGGAGACTCCATCCAAAAACAACAGAATACACATTTTTCTCAAGTGCTCATGGAACATTCTCCAGGATAGATCATATCTTGGGTCACAAATCAAGCCTTGGTAAATTTAAGAAAATTGAAATTGTATCAAGTATCTTTTCTGACCACAATGCTATGAGACTAGATATCAATTACAGGAAAAGAGCTGTAAAACATACAAACATATGGAGGCTAAACAATACACTACTTAATAACAAAGTGATCACTGAAGAAATCAAAAAGGAAATTTAAAAATACCTAGAAAAAAATGACAGTGGAGACACGATGACCCAAAACCTATGGGATGCAGCAAAAGCAGTTCTAAGAGGGAAGTTTATAGCAATACAATCCTACCTTAAGAAACAGGAAACATCTCGAATAAACAACCTAACCTTGCACCTAAAGCAATTAGAGAAAGAAGAACAAAAACATCCCAAAATTAGCAGAAGGAAAGAAATCATAAAAATCAGATCAGAAATCAATGAAAAAGAAATGAAGGAAACGATAGCAAAGGTCAATAAAACTAAAATCTGGTTCTTCGAGAAGATAAACAAAATTGATAAACCATTAGCCAGACTCATCAAGAAAAAAAGGGAGAAGACTCAAATCAACAGAATTAGAAATGAAAAAGGAGAAGTAACAACTGACACTGCAGAAATACAAAAGATCATGAGAGATTACTACAAGCAACTCTATGCCAATAAAATGGACAACCTGGAAGAAATGGACAAATTCTTAGAAATGCACAACCTGCCAAGACTGAATCAGGAAGAAATAGAAAATATGAACAGACCAATCACAAGCACTGAAATTGAAACTGTGATCAAAAATCTTCCAACAAACAAAAGCCCAGGACCAGATGGCTTCACAGGCTAATTCTATCAAGCATTTAGAGAAGAGCTAACACCTATCCTTCTGAAACTCTTCCAAAATATAGCAGAGGGAGGAACACTCCCAAACTCATTCTACGAGGCCACCATCACCTTGATACCAAAACCAGACAAGGATGTCACAAAGAAAGAAAACTACAGGCCAATATCACTGATGAAGATAGATGCAAAAATCCTCAACAAAATACTAGCAAACAGAATCCAACAGCACATTAAAAGGATCATACACCATGATCAAGTGGGGTTTTATCCCAGGAATGCAAGGATTCTTCAATATACGCAAATCAATCAACGTGATACACCATATTAACAAGTTGAAGGAGAAAAACCATATGATCATCTCAATAGATGCAGAGAAAGCTTTTGACAAAATTCAACACCCATTTATGATAAAAACCCTGCAGAAAGTAGGCATAGAGGGAACTTTCCTCAACATAATAAAGGCCATATATGACAAACCCACAGCCAGCATCGTTCTCAATGGTGAAAAACTAAAACCATTTCCACTAAGATCAGGAACAAGACAAGGTTGCCCACTCTCACCACTCTTATTCAACATAGTTTTGGAAGTTTTAGCCACAGCAATCAGAGAAGAAAAGGAAATAAAAGGAATCCAAATGGGAAAAGAAGAAGCAAAGCTGTCACTGTTTGCAGATGACATGATACTATCCATAGAGAATCCTAAAGATGCTACCAGAACACTAATAGAGCTAATCAATGAATTTGGTAAAGTTGCAGGATACAAAATTAATGCACAGAAATCTCTGGCATTCCTATATACTAATGATGAAAAATCTGAAAGTGAAATCAAGAAAACACTCCCATTTACCATTGCAATAAAAAGAATAAAATATCTAGGAATAGGGCTTCCCTGGTGGCGCAGTGGTTGAGAGTCCGCCTGCCGATGCAGGGGACACGGGTTCGTGCCCCGATCCCGGAAGATCCCACATGCCGCGGAGCGGTTGGGCCCGCGAGCCATGGCCGCGGAGCCTGTGTGTCCGGAGCCTGTGCTCCGCAACGGGAGAGGCCACAGCAGTGAGAGGCCCGCGTACAGAAAAAAAAAAAAAAAAAAAAAAAAAAAAAAAAAAAAAAAATATCTAGGAATAAACCTACCTAAGGAGACAAAAGACCTGTATGCAGAAAATTATAAGACACTGATGAAAGAAATTAAAGACGATACAAATAGATGGAGAGATATACCATGTTCTTGGATTGGAAGAATCAACATTGTGAAAATGATTCTACTACCCAAAGCAATCTACAGATTCAATGCAATCCCTATCAAACTACCAATGGCATTTTTCACAGAACTAGAGCAAAAAATTTCACAATTTGTATGTAAACACAAAAGACCCCGAATAGCCAAAGCAATCTTGAGAACGAAAAATGGAGCTGGAGGAATCAGGCTCCCTGACTTCAGACTATACTACAAAGCTACAGTAATCAAGACAGTATGGTACTGGCACAAAAACAGAAAGATAGATCAATGGAACAGGATAGGAAGCCCAGATATAAACCCACAGACATATGGTCACCTTATTTTTGATAAAGGAGGCAGGAATGTACAGTGGAGAAAGGACAGTCTCTTCAATAAGTGGTGCTGGGAAAACTGGATAGGGACATGTAAAAGTATGAGATTAGATCACTCCCTAACACCATACACAAAAATAAGCTCAAAATGGATTAAAGACCTAAATGTAAGGCCAGAAACTATCAAACTCTTAGAGGAAAACATAGGCAGAACACTCTATGACATAAATCACAGCAAGATCCTTTTTGACCCACCTCCTAGAGAAATGGAAATAAAGACAAAAATAAACACATGGGACCTAATGAAACTTAAAAGCTTTTGCACAGCAAAGGAAACCATAAACAAGACCAAAAGACAACCCTCAGAATGGGAGAAAATATTTGTAAATGAAGCAACTGACAAAGGATTAATCTCCAAAATTTATAAGCAGCTCATGCAGCTCAATAGCAAAAAAACAAACAACCCAATCCAAAAATGGGCAGAAGACCTAAATAGACATTTCTCCACAGAAGATATACAGACTGCCAACAAACACATGAAAGGATGCTCAACATCTTTGCTCATTAGAGAAATGCAAATCAAAACTACAATGAGCTATCATCTCACACCAGTCAGAATGGCCATCATCAAAAAATCTAGAAACAATAAATGCTGGAGAGGGTGTGGAAAAAAAGGAACACTCTTGCACTGCTGGTGGGAATGTGAATTGGTACAGCCACTATGGAGAACGGTATGGAGGTTCCTTAAAAAACTACAAATAGAACTACCATATGACCCAGCAATCCCACTACTGGGCATATACCCTGAGAAAACCATAATTCAAAAAGAGACATGTACCAAAATGTTCATAGCAGCCCTATTTACAATAGCCCGGAGATGGAAACAACCTAAGTGTCCATCATCAGATGAATGGGTAAAGAAGATGTGGCACCTATATACAATGGAATATTACTCAGCCATAAAAAGAAATGAAATTGAGCTATTTGTAATGAGGTGGATGGACCTACAGTCTGTCATACAGAGTGAAGTAAGTCAGAAAGAGAAAGACAAATACGGTATGCTGACACATATATATGGAATTTAAGAAAAAAAAATGTCTTGAAGAACATAGGGGTAAGACAGGAATAAAGACACAGACCTACTAGAGAATGGACTTGAGGATATGGGGAGGCGAAGGGTAAGCTGTGACAAAGTGAAAGAGCGGCATGGACATATATACACTACCAAACGTAAGGTAGATAGCTAGTGGGAAGCAGCCGCATAGCACAGGGAGATCAGCTCGGTGCTTTGTGACCACCTGGAGGGGTGGGATAGGGAGGGTGGGAGGGAGACGCAAAAGGGAGGGGATATGGGAACATATGTATATGTATAACTGATGAAATTTGTTATAAAGCAAAAAATAAAAAAATAAAAAAGATAAAAAGTTTTGGGAAGATGGAATTATGAAGTTGCCTGGAAAATGGCTGAAAGTAGTGGAACAAAAGGGTGAATGTGTTGTTCAATAAACTTCTTGGTGAAAATGGAAAAAAAAAAAAAGCATTTCATGATTGTGATTTTCCATGATGCCAACAGCATAAAAGAAAACATAAACAGCTATAAAGTGTTCTATGATCAATAAGCCTAAGCTACAAAGAAATAATGAACTAATTCTTGAAAAATGTTGACTGCAGGTAGGTGACAACCTAATTAACATTTTAAAAGGTCAACCATTATAGTAGATGAGGCAGCTATATGTGTTGTCAGCTTAATAAGTGTCAAAAATGGCAGATCCGAGTTTTATAAGCTAGTAATAATCTGTGCCAAGAGTTTGTGTGCTGTTTTTTGCTTTGCTTTGTTTTTTAATGTTATTTTATGGAATTCTTCCTTCTCCATATCTTTTAATTCCTGTTATTGTTTTTTTAAGCTTATTCATAGGTTCCCAATAACAAGATAATACAAAATTTAAAAAGCATCTCTCGTTTTCTTATTATCAAAGTGTTCTTGTCTTTTTAAAGACAACCAAAAAAAAAAAAGTTTGGAATTTATCACAAATAGAAACTAAATGCTTGCTTTGGCTGTAAAAAAGAAAAATTGATTATTAGATTATTTTAGGTTAGCTAAAATTAAGAAAGCCAGTAGAAATTTAATTACAAAATGTATTAAATATTCGGTCAATATTAAACAATATCTTTTTTTCTGATATATAATTATTAGACATTTATATATTTAGAATAATTAGGATAATTTCCTTGTGTGACATTCCAATCATCTAGAATTTAGGACCTGTAAATAACTTCTAACAAAGTAAATGAATACCATGTTAGAACCATAAAATATTATAAAATGACTATATTATCTATATGATTTCAAAGCATAGTGTTTATAGAGAGACCTTATTTCAATCTAGCAGTTTTACAACAAAGAATAAATCAAACTGTACAAAACCTGAGTGTATTAATTTGAGATCCTAGGAACTGGCATTATGCTTTTCTTCACAATTGGATATAAGCAAGTTGTTAGGTACATAGTAATTATTTAATTTCTTGTGGCTTTTATTTGAAAAAGTAACTAAGTTTTCCATTTAATGTTTTGAAAAATATTAATATTAATTGCACTAGAAGTATTTTCTGATTCAGAACTCTGAATTGTACCTGATGTTTATAGGTAACCTTAACCCATTTCGCAAGTTTTAATATTGAGAAAAGTTCTTGGCTTTATGTTGTAAGGGTACAGTTTGGAAGAATATGTAGCTAGATTAGTTCATAAACAAAATGGAATCAATAAAGATTTAAATGCCATTTGGAGTATCAGTGCTTTTTACTTACCTCAAATACTAATGATAAATATTTCAACATAATCTGAAGAGAAATTGTGCCACGTATGTTACTTTGAGTAAACAGAAAACTAAGAAAGAATAACATTTGTTGCTATTCTCATCCCAACATGAAAAGAATATTTAATAGGATTAAAACTTTGTTGGCCATATTTGGAAGAATTTTTAGTCTTGTGTCAATCCTAGGAACATTTTAGGGGCTGTGGTTGTTTGAGCCTAGTTGTAAAGTCATCCTGTGGGTCTCAATTGAGATTAGACAGCTGACCTTAAGTACTGAAAGGACTGATGACTGACTTAGTCTGAATCCTCCAGATTAAGAAAAACTAGAACCAGAAATTTGAAGTTACAGAAATATTTCAACTCTTTTACCTACTAGAGCTGTCCCTCTATGGAAAAGTCTATCCTAGGAAGATATGAACCACTTTTGGAAATAGGCTGAGGATAGATGTTGATCAGAGATTTAACAAAAGATATTCTTTTTATTGAATAATCTTTAAAGTCTTTTCAATTTTGAAGGTTGTTTGAGACAGGCTTTACTTATTAACAATTCTAGATTCATTGGGACAAGTTGAAAACTAATGATTGAAATTGCATTTTTTAAACATCTTTATTGGAGTGTAATTGCTTTACAATGTTGTGTTAGTTTCTGCTGTATAACAAAGTGAATCAGCTATACATATACATATATCCCCATATCCCCTCCCTCTTGCACCTTCCTCCCACTCACCAAATCCCACCCCTCTAGGCGGTCACAAAGCACCGAGCTGATCTCCCTGTAATATGCAGCTGCTTCCCACTAGCTATCTGTTTTATTTGGTAGTGTATATATGTCAGTGCTACTCTCTCACTTCGTGCCAGCTTACCCTTCTCCCTCCCTGTGTCCTCAAGTCCATTTTCTATGTCTGCATCTTTATTCCTGTCCTGTCCCTAGGTTCATCAGAACCAATTGTTTTCTTTAGATTCCATATATATGTTAGCATACGGTATTCGTTTTTCTGACTTAACTTCACTCCATATGACAGACTCTAGGTCCATCCACCGCACTACAAATAGTTAATTTCATTTCTTTTTATGGCTGAGTAATATTCCATTGTATATATGTGCCACATGTTCTTTATCCATCCGTCAGTGGACACTTAGGTTGCTTCCATGTCCTGGCTATTGTAAATAGTGCTGCAATGAACATTGTGGTACATGTCTCTTTTTGAATTATGGTTTTCTCAGGGTATATACCCAGCAGTGGGATTGCTAGGTCATATGGTAGTTCTATTTTTAGATTTTTAAGGAACTTCCATACTGTTCTCCATAGTGGCTGTATCAATTTACATTCCTACCAACAGTGCAAGAGGGTTCCCTTTTCTCCACACTCTCTCCAACATTTATTGTTTGTAGATTTGTTGATGATGGCCATTCTGACTGGTGTGAGATGATACCTCATTGTAGTTTTGATTTGCATTTCTCTAATGATTAGTGATGTTGAGCATCCTTTCATGTGTTTGTTGACAATCTGTATATCTTCTTTGGAGAAACGTCTATTCAGGTCTTCTGCCCATTTTTGGATTGGGTTGTTTTTTTGATATTGAGCTGCATGAGATGCTTGTATATTTTGGAGATTAATCCTTTGTCCGTTGCTTCATTTGCAAATATTTTCTCCCATTCTGAGGGTTGTTTTTTTGTCTTGTTTATGGTTTCCTTTGCTGTGCAAAAGCTTTTAAGTTTCACTAGGTCCCATTTGTTTATTTTTGGTTTTATTTTCATTTCTCTAGGAGGTGGGTCAACAAGGATCTTGCTGTGATTTATGTCATAGAGTGTTCTGCCTATGTTTTCCTCTAAGAGTTTTATAGTGTCTGGCTTACATTTAGGTCTTTAATCCAGTTTGAGTTTATTTTTGTGTATGGTGTTAGGGAGTGTTCTAATTTCATTCTTTTACATGTCACTGTCCAGTTTTCCCAGTACAACTTATTGAAAAGGCTGTCTTTTCTCTATTGTATATTCTTGCCTCCTTTATCAAAGATAAGGTGACCATATGTCTGTGGGTTTATCTCTGGGCTTTCTTTCCTGTTGCATTGATCTATATTTCTGTTTTTGTGTCAGTACCATACTGTCTTGATTACTGTAGCTTTGTAGTATAGTCTGAAGTCAGGGAGCCTGATTCCTCCAGCTCCATTTTTCATTCTCAAGATTGCTTTGGCTATTGGGGTCTTTTGTGTTGCCATACAAATTGTGAAATTTTTTTTTCTAGTTCTGTGAACAATGCCCTTGGTAGTTTGATAGGGATTGCACCAACTCTGTAGATTGCTTTGGGTAGTATGGTTATTTTCACAATGTTGATTCTTCCAATCCAAGAACATGGTATATCTCTCCATCTGTTTGTATTATCTTTAATTTCTTTCATCAGTGTCTTACAGTTTTCTGAATACAGGTCTTTTGTCTCCTTAGGTGGGTTTATTCCTGGGTATTTTATTCTTTTTGTTGCAGTGGTAAATGGGAGTGTTTCCTTAATTTCTCTTTCAGATTTTTCATCATTAGTGTATAGGAATGCAAGAGATTTCTGTGCATTAATTTTGTATCCTGCTACTTTACCAGATTCATTGACTAGTAGTTTTCTGGTAGCTTCTTTAGGATTCTCTATGTATCATATCATGTCATCTGCAAACAGTGACAGTTTTACTTCTTGTTTTCTGATTTGGATTCCTTTTATTTCTTTTTCTTCTCTGATTGCTGTGGCTATAAATTCCAAAACTATGTTGAATACTAGTGGTGAGAGTGGGCAGCCTTGTCTTGTTCCTGATCCTAGAGGAAATGGTTTCAGTTTTTCACCATTGAGAACGATGTTGGCTGTGGGTTTGTCATGTATGGCCTTTATTATTTTGAGGTAAGTTCCCTTGATGCCTACTTTCTGGAGGGTTTTTATCATAAATTGGTGTTGAATTTTTGTCAAAAGATTTTTCTGCATATTTTATCATATGGTTTTTATCCTTCAATTTGTTAATATGGTGTATCACATTGGAAATTACATTTTTGAATTTCAGTCATCCACATGACTTCTTAGCTTTATTTTCACAATTATTAAGTGTTAGTTTTAGTGGCACAAGTTTAAATTTTGATTGTCAGTTAACACATTTCAAAAAGGATCTTCTCCATTTCCAAAAAATAAAAAATTGCTATATTATCCCTGCAGCTTTGGGTCCTATAAATATGAAGAATCTGACATCCAAGGGAAGAACAGTTTCACCAAGGGATTCTATCACTGTCTTCTGAAATGGAAACTGTGATAACCATCTAGTCATCCCAGACTCCTTCATAAGAGAAAAAGGAGTTATGACGTTTGTTGAAATAATTCTCAGTACTACAAATAGGAGCTAGAAGGAATATGGGTGGAATTTGACCAATTCACTGGGGACTCCCTTCTATTATCATAGCCAGTGGTAAATATAGGTTATCACAATCCCACACAGGCAGAAGCATCAATGCCTCAGAATTCTCAAGAATGAAGAGATGGGGGTACACCACCAGGTACATTCTTGACATTTCTGCCCACAGCTGTTGGAAGGGACAGCCTAAGGTGTCATATGACCCCACCGGTTCCCTTCCTCCCCAACAGTAAAGTGGACCAAGGATGGACAAGTTACTGAAAGGAACAAACTGGGATGAACCAATGGGGCTTTCTCTCAGTAATCTAAATTTGTTCTGTGGAGCACTGGAGTCCATGACCTCCCACTGCTGAGGACCCTGTCTTAGTTCTTGCCTAGGACAGTGGTCTTAGTTCTTAGCCTTCCTGCAGTCTAGGTGTTCAGCTTTTCCCTAAATTTTCTGGATATGTCTCCTTATGGTAACTTCCTCCCTAGCCTCAGTTATTGGAGTTAATTTGAGTAGGATTCTATTATTGCATCTGAAATGTTTCTGACCAAGACAGTACCTAAAGAAAGCAGTATCAATTGGATCAAAATGGAAAATATGGTCCAGAAATAAGATAATCATTATCAGAACTAGGACTGCATGGCTCATGCAATGACCAACTCATAGGGCAGCTTTGGCACCTAAGGATTCAGCTTTGAAGAGTATCAGGAGACCATGTCTTCATCAGTGACCATAGCATGCCACATAGGCTCTTTAGAACAACGCCTGGCATATAGTATGCACTCCAAATTTTTGTTGCTTCTTATCATCATAAATATGAGGATAAGGAATTTTGAAAAACTAGAAAACTTTGATAAATTGGTGAGACAATGGTTATAATTATTCTCTTTCCCCTACAAAGTTCCAAATAGGTCATTTATTTAATATACCCCTTTTAACTAAAAAACAACTTAAATATACTTTTCCACTGTTTGAATTTTTAAAAACCACCTGCATATATATTTTTTCAATTTAAAGACTAATAGGGAATTCCCTGGCAGTCCAGTGGTTAGGACTCTGAGCTTTCACTGCTGAGGGCCTGGGTTCGATCCCTGGTCAGGGAACTAAGATCCCACAAGCCGTGCAGTGCGTCCAAGATGAAAAAATGTTTTAAAAAAAAAGGGACTAATAAAACTTTTTCAACAACTGAATACATAGAGATGCAGAATATATTTAAATGTGCTACACACATTTTATACCTTAAACAATGCTAGAATGATTAAAGCAGAAATGGCATTAACCTCTTATCCATATATGCTGAACACCTAAAACATTTTGAGACATTCACACTTTTTGGTCTTAGAACTCCTTACAGTCTTTGGGCTTCCCTGGTGGTACAGTGGTTAAGACTCCACGCTCCCAATGCAGAGGGCTCGAGTTCGACCTCTGGTAAGGGAACTAAAGATCCTGCATGCCGCAACTAAAGATTCCACACGCTGCAATGAATATCCTTGCAACAAAGATCCCGCGTGTGGCAACTAAGACCCGGCACAGCCAAAAAAAAAAAAAAAAAAAAAAAAAAGTCCTTAACAGTCTTAAAAATCAGGACCTCAAAGGGTTTTTGTTGTTGTTGTTTGCTTTTTTTTAAAATCTAGGTTATGTGTATCAATGTTTACTACATTAAAATTTAAAACTGAGAAATTTTTAAAATAGTTTTAAAGTGACAAACCCATTACGTTAGCATAAGTATTTTATGAAAAATAACTACATTTTCCAAAATATATTTAGTGAGAAGCGTGGCAGTGTTTTATGTTTTTGCAAATCTCTTCAATGTTTGGCTTAATAGAAAACAGCTGGATTCTCTTCTGTGTTTCTGCTTCAATCTGTTGTAATGTTCAGTTGAAGCATATGAAGAAAATGTGGCTTCACACAGATATGCAGTTGAAAAAGGAAGAAGTAACTTAATATGTTTTTCAGATAATTGTAGATAGTCTTCCTTGATACTATACTCAAACTTGGTAAGTGGTAGTTTCTTAGAAGGTTAGTTGTAATGTAGAATCTGAAACCACACCAAGGAACTTCCATTTTCTGTTACACTAAATTTCACTGCCCTGTCTCACACTTTGAATGGATTCCTTACCCAAACAAGACCTTATAATATTGTGCATGAGTCATTTGGAAAATATTGATTCCTTGAGTTATGCAGACCTTCCAAGTGTAGACACATTTCACTATATACCATAAAGAAATAGTATTCATTAATATCACCACTGATATCAAAGTCTTTTAAGTATTGGGAATTGTCAAGCTCACAATGATGGGTTCAAGTTTAGTCAAATTCTAATTTTTCATGTAAAAACTCAGGTTTCATCATTGGCAGCAGATACTGTCACTTGTTTTCCTTCAAGCGACAAGCTTGCTTTGTTCATTTTTGAGAAAGTATCTGCCAAATACCCAAGACTAAGTAACTGGTCTGTCAGTTGTTCTTTCAAGTATAAATGTTCTTTCCATGAAAAAAATGGCTAGTTCAGTTTGCAACAAGGACTTTTAATACAGCCACTGAACTTCAGTATACAGCAGAATTGTACTATGCTTAACTCACATTCTGTCACATGAAATATTAAAAAGATGTGTACTCCGGGTCAAGATTTACTAAAATTAATAATTTTTGCTGAATCATTGATGATATTCCTATGTCTTTTTTGTTTTGTTTCTAGTGTGTGGGGCAGTGAAGAATATGACTGATAGTTGATGCCATGAATTTGATTCATACTAAGGCATCCACAATTTAACCCAACATTCCTTTTTCCACCATCACTGCAAATGTCAACACAGTGAAATAGGCAATTTCACAAGTGGCTTTGACCTCATCCATCTTATGAAAGCATCTCAGGGGAACTGAGGGGTTTGTGGACCACACTATAAGAACAATTGGCCTAAGAGAATTATTGAGGTTTTGTGTCATCCATCCATCCATCATTTGTTAAAGGCCTATTCTGACCAGGTATCATATAAAAATGAGTAATTTCTTCCCCCCAAAACAGCACAGTTGAGGGCAAAATACAAACGCGTAAAATAATTATAATCTAGCAGAGGATGTATATCAGGAGAAAGCCCTGGGGAAGTCTTGAAAGACTCTTTATAGGAACCTTGACTTAGGGGCAGAGCTCAACAGGCTCTGTGAAGAGGTCATGCCCTTCAACTTTAATTCAGAATTTTTTGATTAGCTCTTGAATTCACAAAGTGGCAACAGACTCTCACAGCAAATATTTCAATTGAATTTTCTGAATTATTACTACATTATGTGACCCCAAGAAAGGGATAGAGAAGAAAGGGACAATGACCAGCCTTTATGAAGATTCTTTAGCAACAACCAAACCTGGAACTCAGCTGCCAGATTTAGTCAGACTGGTCCCTTTCACAAGCAGAAGCATAGAAACAAAAGAGCCTCCCTAGAGGACAGGAGGCTGGGTGAGCCCCTTTCAAGGCCTGCCTGTTTGCTGTCTACTCTGATGGTTAGACTAGGGAGTGGGGGTGGGTAGCCTTCATTGTTTAAAATTATGACATAATTAAAAATATGTAAGAGGGAAGAGATATGGGAACATATGTATAACTGATTCACTTTGTTATAAAGCAGAAACTAACACACCATTGTAAAGCAATTATACTCCAATAAAGATGTAAAAAAATTAAAAAAAAATAAAGATAGTACTCTCAAAGGAAAAAAAATGTAGTAAAGTAGCAATTACGGGGGCGGGGGGCTGTAGTTCTTTAAGAAACTGATAGAATTAAAGAGCATCCTTTCTTAAGTCAGAGTGGGAGGTGAGTTCAGAGGCAGGAAGATGGGGTTTTCATTTTTCTTTCCAAATTGGTATAAAGTAGCAATGTCAACACATCACTGAGAAATATCGCTACACCTGGCCTCTGTTCTATCCTGTTTGGGTCAGTAGCACCACCTGACTGACGCTCTGTTACCCAAGCCCAAAATATGTATATTGGACTCGTCCTTCTCCCCCATACTTCCCATTCAAATAGTTTACAAACGCTTACAAGCTCTTCCTTTTTAACCTTTCCTCTATTTCTTGAGCCTTCCCACCACCTTAATTCAGGGCGTCATCTCCTTTCACTTCAAGAATTCTAAGGCTCCTTCTCATGCCACTGGAATCACCTTTGTAACACTCAAAACTGGTAACGCTCCCCTGCTTAAAATGGTGGTATGATTCCCACAGCCTGAGAGAAAAGGAACAAACTCCTTAGCTTGGAAAGTGGATCTGGTCCCTGCCTAAATGTTCAGCTTCAAAATACAGGGCCTCCACAAACTTTTTTGAACAAGTGAGATCAGGCTCTTTCCCACTTAGAGTTCCTTTGCTCACATGCCTCTGTCTGAAAGGCCCTTCGCTCTACCTGGTGAATCTTACTTAACACAACCTAAGTATTCTCTCCCAATTAGAAAATACTGCTGTCTCTCACCACAACCTGGTATATAGTTTCATCACAGGAGTTACAGCAAATATCCAACTTACTGTTAACAAGTCTCTCTCCCCCTACTAGATGGTAAGATCCTTGAGGTAGGAATCATTTCTGAATTATTTGCACAACCTCAGCTTATCAGACATTAATTAGATGTCCCTTTCCCTCACCCCCAGAGTTCCTATTGAGCCCTGAAGTCCTGTTACATGTCTCCCTCATGAAAGACACAAGTGACTGGACAAATTAAGGTCCCTGGACAAATTAAGGTCCCTGGACCAAAGACACAAGTGACTGGACAAATTAAGGTCCCTGAGGAGACTTGTGTCTCCCTCATGAAAGACACAAGTGACTGTACAAATTAAGGTCCTGTTACATGTCTCCCTCATGAAAGACACAAGTGACTGGACAAATTAAGTTCCCTGGACCAAAGGATGGCAGTCCAAAGGTATGAAGGAGAGAGAGAAGCAATCACAGTGAAGAGTAAGAGTGACACTCATAGGGGACACTGGAACAAAGACCCTGAGTTCCTGCTGCTGGAGTGCCAAGAGCTCCTGGATCCCGCCCCACTTCTTCCAAGAGCTGCTTATCAGCTCTTCTTGGTTTCACTAATTCATTATACTCCCATTTTCTAGATTAAAAAGTACTTCAGCGCTACAATTCTCATCTCTCTTTTTAACACACAACTATTTTCCTTGCATTGATTCATGAATTTATAATTGTAAGATAGTAAGCTCATATTAGGTAGGCTCCCATCTTAAATTTCAAGATGAGGGATAGAGCATTTTTCTATATAGTCACTAGGTATTTAGTTTTTTGTTTTTTAATTTTATTTATTTGGTTGCGTTAGGTCTCCGTTGCTGTGCGCGGGCTCCCGCTAGCTGAGGCGTGCGGGGGCTACTCCTCGCTGCGGTGCGTGGGCCTCCCATTGCGGTGGCCTCTCCCATTGCGGAGCACGGGCTCCAGGCACACAGGCTCAGTAGTTGTGACGCACGGGCTTAGTTGCCCCGTGGCATGTAGGATCTTAGTTCCCTGACCAGGGATCGAACCCATGTCCCCTGCATTGGCAGGAGGATTCTTAACCACTGTGCCACCAGGGAAGCCCAGTTTTTTTTAATTACAAGGAAAAATCCAAGACCCTAGCTCCAACAAACAAGCAAATAAACAACCTGTTCTGAATAACTTGCAAGTTTTCAACTGGATAAATGAGTATGTATCTGGTTGATTAGCAATCACATCACTCTTACAGGGCCATAAGCTACTGCACCTTTAAAAGCTCTGATTTTTTGAAAAATTGGGTGTTGTACAAAAGTATCTTCTAGGACTAGGATTGCTCTGCAGGCTTGGGAAACAGCAATTGGATGCTATGGGGTTTTAACATCAATACATTAGACCTAAGAACCTGGAGAGAAAAAAATAGGTGGTACTAAAACATTTACTTATTTTCTGTCTGTGAACTTCTTCCCAAGTATTTAATAATATCTTACAATTTTAGATGTCAATTATATCTCAATAAAGCTGAAATTTAAAAAAGGAAAGAGGGCTTCCCTGGTGGCGCAGTGGTTGAGAGTCCGCCTGCCGATGCAGGGGACACGGGTTCGTGCCCCGTTCCGGGCAGATCCTGCATGCCGCGGAGCGGCTGGGCCCGTGAGTCATGGCCGCTGAGCCTGCGGGTCCGGAGCCTGTGCTCCACAACGGGAGAGGCCACAACAGTGAGAGGCCCACATACCGCAAAAAATAAAAAATAAAAATAAAAAAATAAAAAAAAAATAAAAAAAAAAGGAAAGAAATAATTGCCTATTCCAAAGTCATGAACATTCTCCTTTATTCTCTTCTAAATGCTTTATAGTTTTAGAGCTTTCACTTTTAGGCCTAAGATTCAACTCTAATTAATTATTTTTTGTATATGGTGTGAAGCAGGGATCAATGTTTTCCTTTTTCCATAGGGACCAAAATCCATTAAAATTTTACTTTTTGGGACTTCCCTGGTGGTCCAGTGGTTAAGAATCCACCTTCCAATTCAGGGGACATGGGTTCGATCCCTGGTCAGGGAACTAAGATCCTACATGCCACGGGGCAACTAAGCCCATGCACTGCAACTACTGAGCCCACGCGCCACAACGAGAGAGCCTGTTTGCCACAACTACTGAGCCTGTGTGCTCTGGAGCCTGCACGCCACAACTGAAGAAGCCTGCGTGCTGCAACAGAGCCCACGCACCGTAACGAAAGATCCTGCATGCTGCAATGAAGATCCCGTGTGCCGTAATGTAACTAAGACCTGATGCAGCCAAATAAATTAAATATTTTTTAAAAAATTTACTTTTCGGGCTTCCCTGGTGGCGCAGTGGTTGAGAGCCCACCTGCAATGCAGGGGACGCGGGTTTGTGCCCCAGTCCGGGAAGATCCCACATGCCGCGGAGCAGCTGGGCCCGTGAGCCATGGCCGCTGAGCCTGTGCGTCCGGAGCCTGTGCTCCGCAACGGGAGAGGCCACAACACTGAGAGGCCCACGTACCGCAAAAAAAAAAAAAAAAAAAAAAAAAAAAATTTACTTTTCAACAGAATACATTTTATAATTCTCTTATGTAATTTTTATTCCTGAGAACACTTTAAAATATAGCTTTAAATCTTAATCTAAATGACACTTAGTTGATAAATTTCTCAATATAAAGGCATTTTGCCTTAACACTAATACTTTAAAAAATATTATGAAGGATAAAGTAGTAAAGTTAATCTTCGGGACAAACGAATTTGATTTCAAACTTAATTAAAATGCAATTCATTTATAAATTCAACTCTCTTTGTAAAAGCAAAGCATGGTCATTTTAGAACATTTATAATGTAAACATTACTTTTTACTATAATTTTAAGAGTTATTTGTTGCAATTATTAACATTTTATAATTATGAAATTGCATCTTTTGCTATTGGTAAACAACCAGAGAAAGTGAAGTTTTAGGTGTTATTTGACAAATAGCACCACATTGTTGTAGCTAAAACTTAAAGGGGAAATATGATCATTTTCTTGAAGTATTTATATGTATACAATGTTCATGTTATATGTCTTACTGCTATCTATCTATCTACAATGGATCACATGATAAGTCTAAAAGAAGGGAACTATCTGTTGAGCACTTGCTATGTGATGAGCGTTGAGCTACAAGCTTCCATTGCATGAATCTCCCTTAACCTTCACAACAACCCTACAAGAGAATCCTCATCCTCTGCGCCCCTCCCCCATTTTATAGATGAAGAAATCAAGACTCAATGAGGTTAAACATTTCCCCAAATCTATGGCTATTAAGGGACAGAGGTGGTGCTGTAAGGGAAGTCTATCTGAATTCAAAACCCAAGTTCTTTTCTCTACATCGCACTACTTTATTCACTGGGAGAAAATGGTTGATAAAAGATAAATTACATATCTTAGGACATTCATTGGTAAATTACTTTT
Organism: Mesoplodon densirostris; assembly: GCF_025265405.1. Taxonomy (NCBI): domain Eukaryota; kingdom Metazoa; phylum Chordata; class Mammalia; order Artiodactyla; family Ziphiidae; genus Mesoplodon; species Mesoplodon densirostris. The sequence continues at coordinate 65,562,526 of NC_082663.1, read as the reverse complement.
CAATAAATCAAAGAAGCAACATGTTTTTCTGAATACCTTGCTCAGGACTATGCCAGGCACTGTAAATACAATTAAGAATGCTCTTTTACCATAAAGGACTTTATAATCTAGCTGAGGAGACATAACTACTTTGTATGACACAACTAGTGAAAACTATTAGTTGAAATTAACTGTTAAAGTAAGATCTGGAGACTACAGATGGTGTAGCTGTTTTTGAAATGAAGTACTGTGTTGAGGACACTGAATTAACTTTTAGAGTGGGACCACATTAGGAAGGGTCTTGAAAGAGTAAAATTCAATAAAGTTGAATTTAAGAATCCCCTAGAGATTTTTGATTTGGCATAAAGAAAGAGGTGTTTTTTAAAAGTTTTTTTTTTCCAGCAGAAATATTCAGGGTATCTTTGAGTAGAGTATGAGGAATGAAGTCATGAGGAACTAGTTTTTGAAATTCTAGTAGTAGAACAAGGGCCTGAACCAAGGTGATGTTGGTGAGAAACTTGAAAATCAAATGATATATTACCAGGATTAAAATTCTGCTCTCCAATAGTATTTTGCTTACTCTAGATATTATTATCAAAACAAAGAATACAAAAAACATATACGGCTGTCGGCATACTCCCAAAAATATGGAAGTTCTAGATACATCTAATTTAATCCGTATTGTTTTCGGTAAATAGACTTGATCTTGTTATAAGAAAGCTGCTCATCCCTGTGAAAGTTAAAAACATTTTTAAAGGCCTCTTACTCTTCTGTAGTCTCTGAATAACTAGTTCTGCAGGAAAGAGGAAAGAGGATGGCATATTTTTATGAAATCTGTATAATGCTAGTGCCAACAAAATGTGATTTAATAGCTGTACGACGTGGATTCTTTCAATTATCTTCAGTATACCAAAATTTTTTTATAAAGAGTTTTAAAGATTCATCTTCCTAAATTACTGTTATACTAGCCCAATGAAATCTCTTCTTTCCAAATCTTTTAGGTAAGTACAGTATTATAAGGACATAAGCCTAACAGAGTAAGCACTCAGTAAGTGTTTTTTGATTGGATAAACTGAAACATAAATCAATCATCATAATTTATATGGTAACCAATTCAGACCAAAGCAAAGAAGGATTATGAAACCAAAACATGAAATAATTTAGCAGAATTTTCATCTTAGAGATTAATTTTGATTCCAATGGCTTGTTTAAATTCATGGTTTTGTGGTTCCAAGATGTCATAGAAAACTCTTTTTTTGTCAAAATGGCCTCTAATAAAAAGTAAATCTTCAGTGGAATAGCTATCGTTTTTTCCAGTCCAAACAGTCAGGCTGTACCTGCATTAAAATAAAACAGAATTATATAGTTAAAAGAGAAAGATAAGAAACAGTGATGAAGAATTCCAATAACCCTAAAAACAGTTACTCTCATTTGTTTCTAACCCAAATTCACACAGAAGAAAAAATTAATTAGCACTGGTGGAACTATATTTTCCTGTTTCATTCCTTCATCAACATCAAAGGGACTAGAGAGAATAAAATTCACACTGCTGTTGCCTAAATTAGGTCTCACAGTATCTGAATTAATGTTAAATGGCTTTAGAAACCCAAACCGGTAGCACTGGAAATGGGCCCAATTTTGGACAAAAGAACTGAGGAGACTGTGTTGCTGATCAAGGAATCTGTTCCCTACACAAAAACCACAGCTCTAACCTGGTTTCTTCAGTAGCCAGGCCACAGTCAAAAGCACGACTGGAAGGGACAGTGAAGAGACACAAATGTCACTGACGTTCCCAACATTCATATTCACTTAAAGTGGCCCCGCTATCCCTTCCGGGGGTTTTCTGTATGAGATACAAGAATGCCAAGAGATGTCACTAAGAATGCCAAACAGAATAAACCTAGATCTATTTCTGGAGTTAAAAAACAATAATAATATATGCAGATTTATTATGGATATAAGAATATGCTCAGAATTGTAATGTTACTTAAATCGTATATTTTCATTTCTCCTGTGACATTACTATTACATTACTCTTAGTAGAGTTTAGAGAAATGTGAAGCTGTTAAGTATTTTCATATTTATTTTCCTCATAAACTTGTCAGAATCCAGGGAAAATCTCCAAAGCAGTTCTTCTGCTAATGATAAGAAACAGTCTAACCAATGTATATATTCTTGTTATACTGACACATTACTGTCCTTAAGGATGATGACACCATTCTGGAAATGTAACAAAGGAAAGTACTTCGGATTTTGTTCTATAGTGGTATTATGTGACAAACCAAAAAGAATTTTAAACTACAGTAGGGAACACAGAAAAAAAAATGAGAATTACTTTAAAAACTTATATTTTTGCTAAAATGGCATTTTTATTACTTTATTGAGCACCATGGTGACAAACGTTATAAAAAGACAGATGTGGGGCTTCCCTGGTGACGCAGTGGTTGGGAGTCCGCCTGCCGCTGCGGGGGGCGCAGGTTCGTGCCCAGGTCCGGGAGGATCCCGCGTGCCGCGGAGCGGCTGGGCCCGTGAGCCGTGGCCGCTGGGCCTGCACGTCCGGAGCCTGTGCTCCGCGGCGGGGGAGGCCCTGGCAGTGAGAGGCCCGCGTACCGCAAAAAAAAAAAAAAAAAAAAACACATATGAATTTAGGTTAAAAGAAGTTATTCATTTTATTTCCAGTGTTATTTTGCCTCTTTTAATCTTCCTGCTACTGTATTTAAACTAAAAGTAGGAAAAATAAAATTGCCTAAGGGTATTTTAAATGCACCCATTCAAATCAATTCTCAGGTTTCATTTTTAAAGCTCTTTTCATTGTGATGTAACATGTATAGGAAAAGATGCATAAAACATAAATGTTTTAACAAATTATTATAAAATGCACTCCAGTGTAACAAAACACAAATCAAGAAAAAACACTGCCAGCGCCTCAGGAGACACCTGTATATCACTGCCCCATCACAACCTCGCCTTTCCCCCAGAGTCCTCACAACCTTGTCTTTTGGGTTGCCATCTTCTTGCTTTATTTACCACCTATATATCCATCCTAGACAATACAGTTTAATTTTTGCCTGTTAATGAATTTTATATAAATGGAATCATACCGGATATAACTTTTTTGGTCTTGCTTCTTTTGCTGAATATTGTTTGTGACATTTATCCAACTTAAAACAGGTAGCTACAGTTTATGCATTTTCTTTGGGAAACAGTTTAGCAGTATCTACTAAAGCTGAAAGTATGAATACCCTATGACCTAGAAATTCTATTTCTAGAAATTCCTTTCTGATATAACCTTTATAAATGCAGGCACATTTGCACCAGGATGTGTGTGTGTTCACATTTATATATATGAATGTTCACAGCAGCAATCTTTGCAATAGCCAAAACCATGAAATAATCCAAATGTCATTCAATAATAGAATAAACTCTGAATGATGTTGAATGTTTTGCCTGTGTTCTCTTCTAGGAGTTTTATGGTGTTATGTTTTATATTTAAGTCTTTAAGCCATTTTGAGTTTATTTTTGTGTATGGTGTGAGGGTGTATTCTAACTTCATTGATTTGCATGTGGCTGTCCAACTTTCCCAACACCGCTTGCTGAAGAGACTGTATTTTCCCTATTGTATATTCTTGCTTCCTTTGTCGAGGATTAACTGACTGTAGGCATGTGGGTTTATTTCTGGGCTCTCTATTCTGTCCCATTGATCTGTATGTCTGTTTTTGTGCTAATACCACGCTATTAGGATTACTGTAGCTTTGTAGTGTTGTCTGAAGCCTGGGAGTGTTATTCCTCCTGCTTTGTTCTTTTTCCTCAGGATTGCTTTGGCAATTCTGGGTCTTTTAATTGTTCTAGTTCTGTGAAAAATGCCATGGGTAATTTGATAGGGATTGCATTAAATCTGTAGATTGCTTTAGGTAGTATGGCCGTTTTAATAATGTTAATCCTTCCAATCCAAGAGCACGGGATATCTTTCCATTTCTTTGAATCATCTTCAATTTCCTTTATTAATGGTAAATAACAAAGCTTTAATGTAATATATTACTAGAGAAATTTTCATAACATTGGGGATGGGAAAGAATTCTTAAACAAGACACAAAAATCACTAGCCATGAAGGATATGTTCGAGTAATTTGAACACATTAAAATTCAGAAATTCCTTCCATCAAAAGATACCATGAAGAACATGAACAGGTTAGGCACAGAGTTGTGGAAGATTTTTGTAAATCAAAAGGGCTCTAATACAGAATTTATAATGAACTTACCTATGAAATAGAAACAGACTCACTGATATAGAGAACAGACTTGGCAGTTGCTAAGGGGGAGGGAGCCTGGAAGAGGGATGGATTGGGAGTTTGGGATTAGCAGATGCAAACTATTATATACAGAATGGATAAACAACAAGGTCCTACTGTATAGCACAGGGAATTATATTCAATCTCCTGTGATAAACCATAATGTTAAAGAATATGAAAAAGAATGTATATATATATGTATATATATATATGCATAAGTGAATCACTTTGCTGTACAGTAGAAATTAACACATTGTAAATCAACTATACTTCAATAAATTTTTTTAAAAAGCTTTGTTGTTTACCTTTCATATTTAATAAAAGACTCTGAAAGAGATGAAGTTAAGAGAAACTCAAAATTAGGGACAGAGTTCCAAAACAAATCAACAATAACAAAAACAGGACCCCCCCCAAAAAAAAATAATCTAGACAGAGAAGTAGAAGAATCCACTTAGTGCAATGCCATGGAGCCAAAGGACAAGGGAGTTTCAAACTGAAGAGGGGGACCAGCAGTACTCAAATGTTGCAGAGGTTCAGAATTTGGCTTGAACAAAGTATGATCTTCAAATGAGAAATTTCAGGAGAGTAATTGACTACACAGAAGTGGAAGGTGAGGAAACGGAGGCAGTAAGTAATGAAAGAAATGGGATGGCAGGATCATCCTATTTGAACGTGGCAGCCTAAAGTCAGCACTGCCTCCTTTTTCTCCTATAATCACCTGAAAGTAACAAAAACAAAAGAATGAAAATAGAAACCCCATCTTCAATGAAATTAAGAAAGAGCTGAAAGTGCAAATTACAAAACAGGTGAGAAGGTTTCTAACAGCAACAGAAATTAAGGCCACATGTTAAGGAGGTAGAGAGAGTTTGCTCATGTATGCAGATTACAGAGAAAGCCTATAAGAGACTCTTCTGGATGAGAAGCATATCCCACCGAAACACTTCGCACAGTGGGAATGGTGTCCTTGAACTACAAGTGGGAGCTTTCCTGGATTAGATTTGGTCTCAAAAAGCAGTGGAGACAAAGAAATAGAACAGGAAAGCCATAGTTGTAGGAATCAGACTGTTCCTGTGAAAACCCAAAAGTTTAAATTTATGAGACACGTGAAAGATCTTACCTAGAGACACCACAACTGCTTATCTCCATTGACTGGGGAGAAGTTAAAGGCTAAACAAGTCACACGTAAGACTCTCTGGGTCATAAGGAGCATAGTCCTAATCCCTCTCCACTATGAACTTTAGGCAAGTAGCTGGTCTAAAAAACACCTCACTTTCTTTAAAGCAGATAATCAAAATAAATTTGGCAGAGATTTTATACAAGAGAGTACAAGAAAATATAAGGAAAAACACATGGCAGATGGAGAAATAAAAACCTCATCATTAGAAAAAAACTATCAGATAGCTGAAACAGATATAAAGCTATTTTTTTAAAAAAGCCACAAAACAGATGAAAGCCATAACCCACACATTTTTTAAATGATGCAGTTGCCTCTTTGAAGAGCACAAAGCAGATAGATATACAAATTCATGGAAGAAGTTTCAAGACAACAGAAAAGAGATGATAAAATATTAATTGGCAGATCTTAGGAAAGAAGTGGAAAATTAATACTATTACAGAAATATGGTGAAATCTGAAGGTATACTAGACTAGAGAGAACAGACATTGTTGAAAATATTGTAAGGGTCAGAGAAGACAAATTATAAAATAAAGTAAAATAAAATGCAAACAAATAAAATGGAAAGAAAGACTAAAGAGAAAACAATAGATACCAAAGACAGGCAAAGGAGATCTACATATTCATAACTGGAGCTTCTGAAAGAGAAAACATAGTGGTACAAAGGCAACAGAACACATATTTAAAAATACAATTCAGAGAAATATTACAGAAGAGCATTTAAATCTATATATTGAAAAAAACTCCATATTGCTGAAAAAACTGGTATAGAATGGTCCATAATGAGATATATTCTAGTAAAATTACTAGGCCTCAAAGATAAAGAACCCTTTCTACATTCAGTTTCCCCCATTTTCCCCCTCCAAAATCACGTCGCTTATAAGGGCAAACAAATAATCAGGCTGGCTTCACACTTTGCCACATCAACAGTCACATTAGAAAGCAGAAGAGGTGGTGGTGGTGCAGTGGTTAAGAATCTGCCTGCCAATTCAGGGGACACGGGTTCAAGCCCTACTCCGGGAAGATCCCACATGCCACGGAGCAACTAAGCCCATGCGCCACAACTACTGAGCCTGAGCTCTAGAGCCTGTGAGCCACAACTACTGAGCCCACGTGCCACAACTACTGAAGCCTGCTGCCTAGAGCCCATGCTCTGCAACAAGACAAGCCACTGCAATGAGAAGCCCGTGCACCACAATGAAGAGTAGCCCCTGCTTGCCACAACTAGAGAAAGCCTGCACACAGCAACGAAGACCCAATGCAGCCAAAAATAAATAAATAAATTAATAAATAAATAAAAAAGAAAGCAGAAGAGCAGGGCTTCCTTGGTGGCACAGTGGTTAAGAATCTGCCTGCCAATGCAGGGGACATGGGTTCGAGCCCTGGTCTGGGAAGATCCCACATGCTGTGGAGCAACTAAGCCAGTGCGCCGCAACTACTGAGTCTGCACTCTAGAGCCCACGAGCCACGACTACTGAGCCTGTGTGCCACAACTACTGAAGCCTGCACACCTAGAGCCTGTGCTTCACAACAAGAGAAACCACCGTAATGAGAAGCCCAAGCACCGCAACAGAGAGTAGCCCCTGCTCGCCGCAATTAGAGAAAGCCCACGCACAGCAATGAAGACCCAACGTAGCCAAAAACATAAATAAATTTATATATAAAAACAAAAAGAAAGGAGAAGGGCAATGCCTTCAAAATCCAAAAGGCATTGTGAGCCAAGAATTTTACAGCCAGCCAATCTATCATTCAATATGAAGGACAAAGTTGGACATTAAGAAAGAGAGTACAGTCAACTCAAATTAGGTGAGAGGGGGGTGAAGAAATACACTAATTTTATTATTGCTCATGGAAGTTAACGGGCACTTGTAAAGTAGATTAAGCATATTTTATAAAGTAGCAGTAAGAAATAACCAATAGGAAAAAAAACCAACCAAATATTCAGAATTAAAAATACAGAAGAAAGAAAACAGCTAGAGTGAAATGCTTTTTAAAGCTACAGAAATAGTAAATATGCTAGTTTTTCTTTTAAATGACAGAAACAAGACCAAACATATCTGTGTTATAAATAAATGTAAATAAGTTAAACTCTTCTTTTAAAAGAAAGACTGTTAGATTAGATTAATGAGAGCTAGGTATCTAGGCATCTGATAAGGAATTTAACAACATGGAAAGAAAGCAGGCTAGAAAGAACCTTCAGGGGTCGGGTTGAAATTGGAAATATCAGTATGAACTCATGGGTTGGTTAAACACACACAGATACAGAAATGTTTATAGACGTATATGTAGGGGTGTGTATATGTATGTAGGTCTATATAGGTGTGTTTTTATATACATACATATATACATACACAGACCATAACTACACATATACATACACATATATTTTCCAGCTCTGTCCATTAAGAGGTCCTGGAAGCATTGACACCCTAGGAGCAATGATTATACTAAAATCCCAGATTTTGCTTTCTAAATACCACCTGCTGCTATAATCAAGCAGGGATCCTTGAAGAAGTGACTGATTTGAGAACTGGGACAAGTACGTGATGAGCTTGCCAAGAATGCAAGACCTGAGGTTTGTCATGAGGAAATATTGAACTGACCGAGATTGAGGACTTTTTTCATAATAAAAGGCCTGTAGTCTTGAAGACTGTCATGTGTACGACAGGAAGGGAAAAACTGAGGAACTAACTATTTTGAAGGAGACTGATGCAAACTAAATGCAATGCATGTTCCTGGAGAGTTTCTTGGACCACAAGAAAATAAGGATTGCTGGAATGGTTGATAAATTTGAATGGGGTCTGCAGACTGCACGGCAGTGCTGCCTCAATGCTGATTTCCTGGTTGGAAGGTTGCATACTAGTAATACAGGAGTGCATCCTCGTGTGGGGAAGTGCACTGCAGTACTTAAGGATATGAGGCATCATGATAGAAAAAAAAAACATAGAAAAAAAGAGAGAAAGAGAGGTGGGGGGAGAGAGAGGGACGGAGGGAGAGAGAATGGTTAAACAATTTGGGAATCTGGGTAAAGGAGATGTAGTAGTTTTATGCAACTTTTCTGTATGTTTAAAATTATTTTTTTAATGACAATAAATCAGTCTTAAAACAGTCAATGAAAAATAAAACTTTATAAATTTATTTTTCAAAGAAAAGATAAAGCAAAGCTATTCAAGCCAAACAAAAAGAAAGACAATGTGAATTTAAGTAAAAAATGTCATTAAACAAGACCAGGAAGGAGAACTTTTAATAATAAGGTATAATCCTTCATGAAGATAATAAAACCTATATGAATATGCCCCAAATAACATATCATGAGCATTTAATAAGCAAAAATTATGAAGGCAGAAGAGGAAGCAGACAAAAACACTTTAATAGTTGGAGACTTTAACTCTCTTAGTCCGTAAGAGAGCAAGTAGCCAAAAAATTAAAGATGCCAAATATTTGCACACATGCAAAATGGCACACTCATAAGGTTATTCATTATAGCATTGTTTGTAATATCAAAGATTAAAAACATCCTTTATGTTCATCAATAGGGAGGCTGGTTAAATAAATTATAGTACATACATAAATACGATGCACCTAGAAAAGGAAAATGAGGAACCTTGAAAAAAGCTCCAAGATGTATTGCTAAGTTAAAAAAAAAAAAAAAAGCAAAGAAGAGAACAGAAGCAAGGTATATAATATGATACCTTTTGTTTTAAAAAGGAGGGGAAAATAAGAATCTATACTTGTATTCATTTTTTTTTTTTTGCAGTACACGGGCCTCTCACTGTTGTGGCCTCTCCCGCTGTGGAGCACAGGCTCTGGACGCGCAGGCTCAGCGGCCATGGCTCATGGGCCCAGCCGCTCTGCAGCACGCGGGATCCTCCCAGACCGGGGCACAAACCCGCGTCCCCTGCATCGGCAGGCGGACTCTCAACCACTGCACCACCAGGGAAGCCCCTGTATTCACTTTTATATGCATAAAGAAACTACTAATGTGGTTGAACAAGAAACTGACAACTGTGGTTAGTGAGGTTGGGCAGGACTGGGTGAATGGGAGAAAGGCTTTTCACAGTATAACTCTGTTCACTGGTTTTTAAACCTTGTGATTATATTACTTATTCAAAGAATTACATTAAAATATTTTTAAAAGCAAACAGTTAGGCATGAAAGAAATAACGTAACTAATAATGTATGTTATTAACCTGTCACAGAAACTAGTAGTTTTATTCTAATATCCAGTCTCCTTTCTGTCTTATAGCAATCCCCTGAATTCTAACTAGGCATAAGACTGTAGAGAATAATAGCTACGTATCCCAGCTTCCCCTGCAGCTAGGTATAGGCATACGACTAAGTTAAAGCCAATGAGTGTGTGCAAGCCAGTGAGTGTGTCCAATGCCCCTGAAGAACAGGGACAGGCCCTGAGCCTCTTTTTCCCTCCATCCTACCAACTGAAACTCAGACATGGCAGTAATCAATCTGACCATATGATGAGGTCAAAATCCTAAGGAAAGCAAGGAAAACAAGACAGAAGGATTTTGGGTCCCCAACACTGTGAAGGCATCAAATCTGCCCTGGCCTATTTATGCTTTTCCAGTTATGTGAGACAGAAACAAACTTAAGTTTAAGCTATTGTTAATTTAGGTTTCTGTTATAACAGCCAAACTATATCCTCATAAAATACATGAACTCATACAAATATCCATATATCAAACCATTAATAAAACCTTAATAAAGTCTACGAAGTAGAAATAATACAGACATTATCTGATTACTATACAATAAACCTAGAAAACTATTAACCAATCCAAAATAAAATAATTCTACTATCTCAGTGACTAAAAAGTTTTCTCTTAAAACAACTTTTGAGACAAAGGAGAAAAAAACCACAATTGCAGAATATTTATAAATTAACAGTGATGAAAACCTACACATAAGAAACAAAAAGATACAGCTACAGCAGTGGTCAGAGAAAAAAGTATAGTCTTAAATATTTATGTTAATAAATATAAATATAAAAAATGAAAATAAGCATCTAACTCAAGAAATTAGAACTACATGAAAAGAATTTTAAAAGATAAAAGCAGAAATTAGTAAATCATAAACCAGAAAAATAAATAAGAGTTCATTTTCAAAAAAAAGAGAGATAAATCATTTTCTAGTTTAATCAAGACACAAGGGAGAAAATTCAGATAAACAAAATAAGGAAATTATTTTAGAGACACAGAAGAAACCAAAAGAAAACTATTTTAATCATCTGTCTGTAAATAAATCTTAAAACTTGGGTGAGATAAACAATTTTCTAGGAAAATACAATACATCAAAATTGGCTACCATACAGAAAATCAACCATTTACCATGTAAGAAACAGAAAAGACTGTATAAGTTAAGCTTTCCCCAAAGCACCAGGTTTAGATGGTTTCAATGTTGAGTTTATGAAAACTCAGGTACAGGCCTCATTTGAATGTTACTTTTAACATCCCAGAAAATGTAAAAAGAAAGAAAGGTCCCTAGTTTTTTAATGAAATATCCATGCTATTGATACCTAAAACCGAGAAAGAAAAAGAACTACAGATTTTCAAATGCTGAGATCCTAACTAAAATATTAGCTATAAAATTCAGCAGTACATTAAAAGAATCATGAATTCTGATCAAGTGGGGTTTATTCTGTAAATGTGTGGATGGTTCAATATATAAGAGATTAATAAAATTTATTTTATTAATAGATAAAGGGAGAAAATACTGTTATTTTCATAGAAACTGAAAAAAGCATTTAGTAAAAACTCAATACCCACAGGAATGTGGATACTTCTTTAATGTTTGAGTATATGCTTCCTTACTCTCTACAATATAGTGAATTATCAAACAGGGTCTTTTTCTGGATGATTTGTGATCATTCTTTATTTGTTAGAATTCTTTACAACTATTTGACATATGTGTTGAGGATGGTTTTACCAGAACCTATTTTTATGTATTCAAATGTATCAAACTTTCCTTTTATAGCCTCTGGGTTTTGTGCCTTACTAAGAAGGGTCTTCTCCATTCTGAAACTATGTAAAAAAAGAATCATCACTTGTGGGTTTTTCATGCATTTAATGTCTGTTGTTCAAGTCTTTAATTCACCTGGAATTTATTTTGGAGGAAGGATTAAGGAAAGATGTTAACTTTGTTTTTCCTACAATGTTGGCCTGTTGTCCCAACACAAGTTATTGAACTTTTGCTCCAATGATCTGAAATACCAGCTTTTTCCTGTTCTAAGTTCCATGATAGAGTTGGGTTTATTTCTGGACAATCCCTGCTGTTCTATTGACTAGTCTACTGAAAAGACAGTATCAAAACTATTTCAATATCTGTAGCTTTATAATATTTAATATATGGTCCAACCAATTTTTATTACATATTAAAATAATAAAATTTTGGGAATTCCCTGGCGGTCCAGTGGTAAGGGCTTGGTGCTTTCACTGCCGAGGGTCCAGGTTTAATCCCTGGTCAGGGAACTAAGATCCCACAAGCTGCAAGGCCAAAAAAATAAAATAAATAAATAAATAAATAAATAAATAAATAAATAAATAAAAATTTTATATGGGAAAGACTTCTGGAATTATGACAGAATTCAAAGGGAAATTATTTTACCCACTTATAACTTTTTGTGAATGTATAACATAATGAAAAAAATGACAAACATTTACTGGGCACCTACTATGTGCAAAAGCTTTTGTGAGGAATAGAGGTGAAAGACACAATGTTAAGGTTCATCAAGGATCTTCATTACAGTGAGGAAGTCCGAGCACTTACAGAATCAGTGTTCATTCTCTGTCTCTTTCTCTCACACACGTTGTCTTTACATAATCAGTTTTCATCTTCTTTCTGTCCCTCACACACACTCACATGCACACACTATATTGTAAAACTTACACGTACCTGTTTGATTGCTTTAACAGCCAAAGTAACTGAGAACAAGACTGCCTGACTAATGCTGCTCTGACAGGAAATGTTACAAGCTGGTTTAGTTCATTACATATATATTCCATCTCTTTCACCATTATCCAACTGTAACCTGAAATGAAAAGAAAGATATTTAACTTTTCTAACCAAAGTCCTACAAGTCAATTAAGTAAAAAACTCAATTACATATGAATAGGTAAATTCATAGGTAATTCATAAACATTTCCATTTGGATTCAGAGAAATTAAAATACCACTTAATGCAAGAAAACATTTTTTGAGTGGAAAATGTAGATTAAAAATTAACTCTAGGGGCCTCCCTGGTGGCGCAAGTGGTTGAGAGTCCGCCTGCCGATGCAGGGGATGCGGGTTCGTGCCCCGGTCTGGGAGGATCCCATGTGCCGCGGAGCGGCTGGGCCCGTGGGCCATGGCCGCTGAGCCTGCGCGTCCGGAGCCTGCGCGTCCGGAGCCTGTGCTCCGCAACGGGGGAGGCCACAGCAGTGAGAGGCCCGCATACCGCAAAAAAAAAAAAAAAAAACAAAAAAAAACCTCTAAAGTCATGTCACAAGTGACCTAGAGCAATAAATCAAAAATTAAAACATTAGAAAGGAATTTATTAATCTCTCAAATACAAAAAAGGAAATTCTAACATTATATTTACTTTAAAGATTCTAAGGCTCTGCATCATTAATATTCTCAATAAACTTAGATCTTCTGCTTGTTGTTAAGTTTTCTTTTCCAAGAGAGAGAAAGAGTATTTACTAGCTGTTTAAGTAATAATTAACTTCAATTTTTTTGGGGGGTGGGGGTCTAGTCCAAATTACTTACACATTTTATCTAAAATAGAAATAGTGTTAAAATTGACTTTTATATATGTGTTTTATGTTTTAAATCATGTTTAGCCATTGTGGAAAACATATCTGCCTGTTTATAAACAGCTTCAGAAAAAAATCTATATTTTAAAAATAGCCCCTACACTCTATCAAAAGCATCCATAGGTTGTAAAAGTACTGGTCAGTAAAGGAACAATTTACAAAAAGCCTATGTGAATACATTAGTTTAGCAGCTAAATGCCTCATGAAAGAAGGGAAAGGTCTGCTTTCCTTTAAAATCTGGAAAATTATATCTTTTTAATTAGAAAAAGGGGTTGCTAACAGAAGCTATACTTACATTACTTAAAAACTTATAAACTCTCTTTTCTAAATTTTGCAGCAGAAGAAGTAAGGGAGGATAAAACACATGTTGGTAACGACCAGAGGCCAGTTGGGGAAAAGCAGCCTGGAAACATTCAACACCAACATTAACTTAAAGACCCAGATATGGTTTAACTCGGCTCAAGCCTGAGATTAAAGCCAGAGTTAGACTAAACCGTGACTAAAAGATTAGAATCAGTATGGAGGCTATTAAATTGTTTCTAGTTTACCTTCTTTAAACACTCTGAATTATATGCTACATTCTTTACTGAAACTAATAAAAATTAAAATGATTAGAAAATTAAAATGGAACAAATTTAAAGCATATTATTTTTTTCTCAATCATATCAGTTGTTAGTCCAGGGGGTTATAACCTAAATGTCACTACTCATCAGATAGCAGTTACTCTAATCTCATGTTAGATTTTAAAACTTTACATCTAAAAACAATAGTAGCAAATAAGTAAAAAGAATGCCCTGAACGCAAGATAAAGGCTAACATCTCCACTGGCTCTAAATAACTTCTTGGTTAATTATTTTTACCATGTGTTCAGGTGTCCCAGAGCATCTGTTTGCTTAATAGCTGTTTACTGGAAAATCACTACCTAGGAATGTATGAATAAATAGAAAGATGAATCCAAATAGCGTAATAAGTTTCAGCCAGGAGAAAGAAGCTGAATATCAGGTCCATCTGTAAGAGTACATAAAGGGAAAGAAGAAATCCAGCCTAGAGGAGAGTCTCATGGCCTCACATACCCCCTGTCTAGCCAAAGAGAGCTTAAGGGCACCAAGGTTCCAGCAGCCTACATTTGGAGCTCCTTCTAATGTCTAGGGAACAGAATCTGTGCTGTTCAACTGTACACCCACCGACTTCTGGCCTCACATTACTTGAAAAGTTTTAATTACCACTTCTCTATCTTTCATCTGACATAGGGAGTTTGCTCCAAAGTAAAAGGAAAGAAGAAAAGAGTATAGAATGTTCTACAAGTTCAAAGAGACCAATTCAGGATTCACTTGTGTATATAAAGAGGCAGCTTTGGTTATTCTAGACCTTGCAAATAAATATTTTCCATGGAAGCTTGGTGAGAGAATGTCACCAATGAATGAGTATCTATCTGAAATAACAGAAGGAAGAGTCATACACACATCTTTAGGGCCAGGCCTTTCTCTCCATTAGGCTCTTAGATTTTGTAGAATGTGTTTTTGGTTTTGTATTAAAGGTATTATTTTTATATTTGAGTATATTTTAATTTGACCAAAAAGGAATACATTCAAAAAATTATCACCTTCATTGACTTTCTCAGGATGCCATCCTGTTGTCCAACCTAGGGAAAATGTCACATCTGGAAAGAAGGATGTCACAGTGTCTATAAAAGGTTTTGCATCCACTACTCTGCTATTTCCATTTGGACCAGGAAGAATATCAGCATTAATCCACACTGGACGCTTCAGATGCCTCTTCACATTTTCCAAGAGCATCATGGATGGTTCTACAGCTGCCAGACTAAAAACAATTTGTTGTCAATGAGATATATTCCTAAAGTAAAAGTTAAAAGTTCTTTTAGACTGGTGGCTTTAATGTTGTCAAATTCATAATAAAAGTATAATACCATAATGCCTGAATTAAACAAAATCAAAGAGCAGATAGCACTAGAGGGGAAAGCTAACATGTCCCATATCTTAAAATGTTGATTTATACTTACTATTCATGAAGGTACCTAAAAGGGTCTATAAATGTATGAATAAGGATACTACATGTAGACAGAGGTTTCAAAACTCTGTATTAGGATCACTCAGTATAAAAACAATTTGTGAAAAGACACAAACATTCACTCATCAGAGAATGTATAAATAAGATTTAAAAATTAAATACACGCATAACCTGCAAATTCAAGTTTATGAAAATACCCAAAGTGCACTCAGGCCCCATGTCTCTAATAGCGGCTCATGACCTTGGAGAAAAGGGCTTCTTTTCCTTCATGCATACTTGTGTGAGTCTGGACACATAAACACATTTCTAAAAATGATTGTCAAGTGTAAAATTATAACATTTCCTTAAAGCTTTTATAAACTTCATTTTTTCCTTTATTGTAAACACCTTTCCTGGAAACAAGAGACAACTATATTTTAGTTACTTTTAAACTAAAAAGCAGCTTCAGTCTTTTTACTTCCCTACATCTTTTCTAACAGACACATATATCTTGAAACAATAAGATTTTAATCAGCCTACATAATTTTTACTGATTAAAAATACATACACAAACTTTATTGGAAAGCTACACTACTTATAATTCTGAATGTCTTCTGAACCTTTAAGGCTTATGTTCATTTCTAAGAAAATTAGCTTTTAGTGAATACAGTGATGGGAGGCTAAGAATCTGGGAGACGGATACTGGAAGCGAGAACATTCAGCACCTCTCCTCAAATTTCCATTTTTCTTCTTAATGGATTGGAGTCCTTCTGCCTATGCTTCTACCACTCTTCACCTCACTCCTTTTGGGCCTCCTACTTTAAGAGCAGAAACTGATAACTTCATTATTTATAGGGTCATATTTATTAGTGAGCAAGGATACTGTTCGCTAAAACCAGAGGAAACCAGCCTCTCTTTCACTCTGCTCCCATGTAATAAACTGCTTTTTTCTCACTCTTATGCCCCTGAAATGGAGGCCCTAGATTTTAGTGGATTGATAAACTCTAATGCTAGACCTTACAGACTCTAATTTAGATGCTGTCATTTCTCTGTCTCAAATGCTTTCTGCCTTGAATGGTATCAATGCCGTGTTAAAAACCACAATTCTGAGATCTGGCCAGCTGTACTTCCTACAAAATCCCCCCATTTTTAGTAGCAAACAACTTGTATTTATTACTCTAAAGCTTGCTTATCTGCAAGTCCCACAGCAGCAGCCAAATCCTTGTGGGGCTCTGCTCTCCATGGGTGGAGTGGGAGGTAACCTTGAACTAATCCACGCATGTCTCCTCTCGTTTTCCAGAAAGGATTCTTATTTCTTAAGAAATCTGGTGTCTGTGGAGGTTGGGTTAAACACTAATTTCCAGTTTACGTTTAGGAGGAAGCTTCTTATGCTTTCTCAATTTAGTAAGCTGACATCAGGCTGTTTAACAATGGTTCGCCATCTGATAATATCTAGTCTCAGCATATTCTCTCCCAAACTGAAATTCCACCAGCATATATTAAGTGTCTACTACATGCAAAACACTGCACAGTTAGACCTACAGAGCTAAGACACAGAACGTAATGAAATAAGAATTTAATGTACATATTCTGTTCTATATGTAAATATTTTAATTATCACTAATATAGACTATAGTAATGTCATTTTCTCTTACCAGAAACTTAAATAAGAAAAACAAAACCTATATTAAGAAAAACACAAAACTTTACTAAGAAAAAAACAACTTTTTGTGGTAGTTTTAATTTTCAAGAGCTTTACAAAATAATTAATAAAATTCCTCTGGAAGAGTAAATGTGGAGGAAAAGCCATAACATTTTTGGAAAAAAAAAAAAAAAAGACTAAGGATGAACTTTGCCCAAGAGCAAGACACAATGTTTACTACAAAGAATAAAATACTATGTTCCTAGCCTGGAAGACTCAATATTATAAATATTGCAAAATTATACCTCGTTCCCAACTAATCTATAAATTCCATGTAATTCTAATTAAAAATATCAGTGGATAACATTCTCAATCCTTACATGTATTAGTATTAAGTTTCCCATAAAGAACTGACAAAAGGTTTGCCAAAATGATCATTTGAAGAGGAGGGTCCTGATCAGTATACTACCTAAAATTTCTTTCTGGTAGTACTTATTTAGGAAATTCCAAGGAAGAATATAAACTTAGCTCTTATAGAATAGATTTTTTTTCTAAAAAGTTACTTGGTAAGTCAAACTTCTCAGTACCTATTTTCCTATTAACTTCGTTTAGAAATTGGGGCTAACAAAATAAAAATCATACTTAAAATGATAATAAACCATTTAAAATTACTTTCTAAGGTAAAATTCCAGATAAAAATTTTAAATCATCATACATTACTTAGTTATTACGTGTATACAAACAAAATAACTTAGAGGCACAAAACAAGAACTATTAAAATTTGACTATTAGGTCATTGAGCTACTCTTACAGACGTAGTGCAGAGTTCCGGTTCAGAGTGTGAACTCTTCAGCCAGGCTGGCAGCTCTCCTACTGATTACGTGACCACAAGCAGGCTACTTACCCCTCTCTGCCTCTGTTCCTTCATCTGGAAAATGAGAACAGGAATAACCTACTTCTTAGGATTGTTATGAAGACTAAATGAATTTACACATTTAATGCTCTTAGAACAGTGTCTGACACACAGTAAGTGCTTATATAATTGTTAGTTAAATTCATTCCCCTTTGGGCTTCCCTGGTGGCGCAGTGGTTGAGAGTCTGCCTGCCGATGCAGGGGACACGAGTTCGTGCCCCGGTCCAGGAGAATCCCACATGCCGCGGAGCAGCTGGGCCCATGAGCCATGGCCGCTGGGCCTGCGCGTCCAGAGGCTGTGCTCCGCAACGGGAGAGGCCACAGCAGTGAGAGGCCCGCGTACCGCAAAAAAAAAATTCATTCCCCTTCAAATATGTTATGACCAAAACACTTTTTTTAATGGCACAGCCTTTCAGTGGTAGCTGCTAGCGTTTAGGAATGAAGGAGCTGGTCTGACTGGTGAGGAGCCAAAGAATATATTACAGGGGCTTCCCTGGTGGTGCAGTGGTTGGGAATCCATCTGCCAATGCAGGGGACATGGGTTCGAGCCCTGGTCTGGGAAGATCCCACATGCCGCGGAGCAACTAAGCCCATGCACCACAACTATTGAGCCCGCGTGCTGCAACTATTGAGGCCCGTGTACCTAGAGCCAATGATCCGCAACAAGAGAAGCCACTGCAATGAGAAGCCCGTGCACTGCAGGGAAGAGTGGCCCCCGCTCGCCACTAGAGAAAGTCTGTGTGCAGCAACGAAGGCCCAACACAGCCAAAAATAAAAATAAATTTAAAAAAAAACAATATATTACAGAGAGCAGGTCTACGGGCAATAGTAAACATCAAAAAAAAAAAAAACTGAGCACATGAAAATGCAAGGAGCTCTAAACTTCAGCTCACCAAGCATTAATGGTTAAATGCTTTATTTCACAGTACAGAGAACACTGGACTGGCTCCAGGAAACCTGGGATCTGGTCCTAGCTCAGCTCTCAAGCTTAGCTATTGTCACTTAACCTCTCTAGTACTAAGTTTCTTTGTCAAGAAAATGGAGTTGGACCGTTCACCACTCTAAAAGCTTTAAGATCTTGAAACAGCTTTTATTCACCAACAGTGTAAAGAGGTTGACTGGTACACTCAGGCCCACAACAACTGATTAGAGTAATCTTAAAAACCCTGTGAGTAAGAGCTCCAAATCCTTATTAATTTCTTGAGATAATTCAATTTTAAAATATTGTTCAAAGATAAGGCAGGATTACCACACATCCTAGATTTTCATAGCAGTTGCCTTCATGGGCCTTATGGTGTCACAATAAATTCCTGGCTTTCCCTATAATTTTTATACTACCAAAATACCACAGAAGTAAAATTTTCCATGATAGCCACAGGGAAGGAAACAACACTTAATCTTGCTCTCTTCATTATCAATGTTTCCAAAATATTATTTTTAAGAAACTCTTCAGTTATTAAAGAATTCTAGATAATTCCCCTTCCACAAGTATAGTAACACAAATCAAGTAGGAAATGCATTAACTACCCCAACTACTGCCAAATCTCTCTCGAACTACTTTTTAATGAAAGTATTTTAAATTTACCATTCTACTATTACAATGGTCACTTATGATAACTTCCTTTATAAAAATTAACTTAATTTTAGCCTTAAAGGGTTCCCAAGAAACAATTTTAGCAAACAACTCAGTGTGTCTTTGGTCCATTCCTGAAACATATTAGTTTGCAATTCCATTTTCAGTTTAGATAAAGTATAAAGTTATTTAGTCAGGCACAGATATAGTTACTGATTTTTTTTCCATTTTTCCATATTGTTATTCTATAACAACTAGGAGACTGAACATGTTTGTACAAATACCTCTTAAAATCCAGTTTGATGCCTTTATTGCTTTTTATAACTTCAGCCAGCCATTCCTGTAAAGTATTATCACTGTTTGTTTCAGGAGGATGAGCCATGATTGGCTGGCCATGCTCTGATCCATCACTTGGAAAAATGACATCAGCCTCTATCATATGAGCAGTACCTGTCCAAATAAAAGAACTTACATTAATGCTAATAAAATAGAGACTGTAGGAGATGGCACATTCAGTATCCTTTTGAGGAAGATAAAAGGAAGGAAAGAAAAGAAACTTTACTCAGTAAAGACTAAGTGCCAGGTACTATGTCAAGCCTTACATGTTGCACTTATTTGTTACATGTGAGCAAATAGGCAGTGAGGAGTTCAATACCTTTGCCTAGGTCACACTCAAGCTGTTGTCCTAATATTTAATTTCTTCCCAGTATATGGCAAAGTGAGAATACAAAGGGAGGCTTAATAAGTATTTGTTGACGCTTCTGAGAACAAAAATAGTACTTTTATCTTCTCACTCCTCAAATTAGAAACTACAGATGTTTATTGTTTATGTTTGAAATTGTATGTTATAGATTCAGTTCCTTGACCTAAAGCTTGGCTACTATTTAAAAGCACACATCCCTGGAATGGGTAAAGAGCTTCACCAGTCACTTGAGTGTGCTTAGCAGGCTCTGATAGACTAACTCCAAAGACGGCTGACAACAATTCCTCCCATATGTACGTGCCTCTCTCCTCATCTCTTTCTCCTCTCCTTGAGCCTGGGCTGGTTTTGTGACTTGCTTTGACCAGTGGAAGGTAGTGGAAGTAAAACTCTCAGTTCTAAGCCAAGCCCTTAAAAGGCCTGGCAGCTTCTGCTTTCATCCTCTTGAAAGCCGGCTACCATGTAAAGAAGTTCAGGTAAGACTACTGAAGACTCAGAAACCACATGGAGAGAGAGAAGCCTCATGGAAGAAAACTAAGACTTCCTGCCCAACAGACAGCATTAAGGTCTCTGACACGTGAGTGAGGCCATTTTAGAATTTCTAGGCCCAGCTGAGCTCCCAGCCAAATGCAGCAACATGAGTGCTCCCAATCTATACCACATGGAACAGAAGAACCACTAGCTGACCCACAAAACCATGAAAAATGATAAATCAATGTCATTTTAAGCCACAAAGTTTTGGGGGTAGTTTATTACACAGCAACAGAAAACAAACAGAAATAGCTACCTGGAAGTGGGGCCCTGCCATAACAAAAACCTGAAACCTGTGACACTGGTTTCGGGATCCAGCAGATTCTAGAAAGGCACTGTTAAAGCAAGTTAGAAGAGCAGTGAGGAAATTCTTTTCACGTAGTGGTGAAACTTTTGATAACGTTGGCACTTGTAGCAACTGGTGGAAGATAGATAAGCTTATTTTCCAATAAGCGTATGAAGAGATGCTCAACATCATTAACCTTCAGGGAAATGCAAATCTAAACTACAATGAGATACCAGTTCACAAGTACTAGGAAGACTATAATGAAAAAGACAGTAACAAACGTTGACAAGGACATGGGGAGATTAGAAACCTCATCCACTCTGTTGGTGGGAATGTAAGAAGGTGCAGCTGCTTCAGAAAAGCTTGCAGTTTCTCAAAAAAAGTTAAACAGAGTTATATTTGAGATGCAATAGGTCAAGCTTTTGTCTAATTGCATAAAAATTAAGCAAACATGACTTCTCAATAAAGTGGTACTTAGCACAATATATGTAGGCATTCCAACTTCTCTATCAATGCAGTTGTAAAGGAGCATATAGGCCTTGGAATTCCTTAACAGTAATAGTCCGTGTCTCCATTTATTAACTCCATTCATTTCCCATGAATAGAAAAAAAAAATCACTAAGTGGCAGTGACAAGGAGTCTCAGGTCCCATGTAAATTATGTTCCTGAAGGTCTCTTTTAAGAATAAGAATGGAGGGCCTCCCTGGTGGCGCAGTGGTTGAGAGTCCGCCTGCCGATGCAGGGGATACGGGTTCGTGCCCCGGTCTGGGAGGATCCCATATGCCGCGGAGCGGCTGGGCCCGTGAGCCATGGCCGCTGGGCCTGCGCATCCGGAGCCTGTGCTCCGCAACGGGAGAGGCCACAACAGTGAGAGGCCCGCATACCACAAAAAGAAAAAACAAAACAAAACAAAAAAAAAAGAATAAGAATGGAAGCTAAGCAGTAGGGGCAAGAGAGCACGGTGGCTTGAACTAGGATGATGACAACAGAGATGGACAGATGTAGACTAATTCAAAATATATTTTGGAATAGAATTATAATGTCTGGATAATAGAGCAGATGCAAGAAATAAAGAAAACAAAGAATAGATGATTCCCAGATTTCTGGCTTAAGAATACATGGGGAATTCCCTGGCATTCCAGTGGTTAGAACTTGGCACTTTCACTGCCGTGGGCCCTGGCCAAGGAACTAAGATCCTGCGAGATGCATTGTATGGTCAAAAACAAACAAACAAACAAACAAACAAAAGAATCTATGTGGATTATGCTGCCATTTACTGAGATAGCAAAGATCATAGGAAGTACAAGTTAGTAGACATAATTAAGAATTTCATTTTGAATAATTTAAATTTGTGATGCATGAGAACTCTCTAAGTGAAAACACCAAATAAGCAGTTGGATAGACTAATACAGAAGAGAGGGAGGCCTGGCCTGGAGACATGTTTGTGAGCTGTCCAGCTTCTCTCCCTATTCTCCCACCCTTGGTCCTTGGGTAGAAGCCTTTTGAAGGTCAGGGAATGCTTCTACTTTGGGAGACTGCCTGGTCACCATATTTCCCAACTCAGGGAGAGTCAGATGAGGAAGTCTGCACATCAAGATTATCACTCCAACCACAGGAGCCCCAGCTTGTGACAAGAGCCAGACAGTAGAAAACAGCTTTGTTTTTTCTGATTTTCTGCACAAGAAAATCCCAAATAGTTGCTACTCACACTCAAAACAAAACTCAAAGAAATATGTTTATAGAAATGAAGTTAAACTTATCTATCTTGCCTATACTGTTTACATGCTCTAATGCAGCAATTTATTATATTTTTTAATACATTTAGTTGATGACTATAGTCACACTTTTCCTAAATATGTTACAAAGCCTTTTTTAAAAAACTACATTTTTTATTCTCAAAAAGACTTGATGATTCCAATTTTTTAACCAGCGTTTCTTTTAATATATATTTTAAAAATCTACATGCAGAAATGTTATGACAAAAAAATTACATTATATGTAATAACTTTTTAAAACAATTTTGACTATTCTGAGGTCGGATGTGTTGACAATGCAACACCAAATGACACTCTTACATTGTTCTTCCTGTACTTTGTTTTTTTAAAACATAGACATTGTTGAAAATCCAGTATCACATGTTAATCAAAATAGAAACAGCTTCATTAATAACAGTTGTACTAAATTTAAATATTCTGGGAGAAATAAGATAAACCAATGAAATACATGTTTCCAGGAATCTGTTTTCTTTCCTTTGGACTAGAAAGAAATTGCAAGACTAGCCAGAGCTGAGAAAAGGCACTGGATGAAAAACATCCCCCAAACTATAAAACTTGGGGCTCTTGTTGCCTAAGAGAAGGTAAAGAGGATATTATCTGAAAAGTAACCTATAAAAAATTCCCAGATCAACACCAGACTTCCAGCAACTGGAAATGACTTCCATTAGTCATTTTTAAAACTTGGCTAAAAGTAAATGATCCATAGTTAATTAAATTATTTCTAGGTATGAGGCTTCTGCATTTACTATTACAAATTGTAAATTTTTAAGATTTTTTCCAAATTTTTAGTTGTTATATAGAAATAAAATTTATTTTCTGTTCTGATTTTGTACTGTCAAAAAAGACAGATTGTCTAAATTAACCTATGAATTATAATCATTTATCTGTAGAATCTTTTTGATTTACTATATATGCAACCATATTGTCTGTACGTAACAGTTGTATTATTCCTATCTTTTTTCCATTAAAAAAATTGATATATAATTCACATACTATAACATCATCCTTTTAAAGTGTACCATTCAGGGCTTCCCTGGTGGCTCAGTGGTTAAGAATCTGCCTGCCAATGCAGTGGACATGGGTTCGAGCCCTGGTCCGGGAAGACCCCACATGCCGTGAAGCAACTAAGCCCATGCGCCACAACTACTGAGCCTGCACTCTAGAGCCCGCGAGCCACAAGTACTGAAGCCCACGTGCTTAGAGCCCGTGATCCGCAACAAGAGAAGCCACCATAATGAGAAAGTCTGCAACTAGAGAAAGCTCATGCGCAGCAATTAAGACCCAACGCAGCCAAATAAATAAATAAACAAAGTGTACCATTCAATGGTTTGCAGAATATTCAGAAAGTTGTGCAACCATCACCACCACCACCTAATTCCAGAAAAAATTTGTCACCCCAGAAAGAAACGCTGTACCCATTAGCATTTACTCTCTAGTCCCTACTCCTATCAGCTCCAGGCAGCCACTAATCAACATCTTCCTGAAGCATTGCTTTTGCTAAAATTTATTTATTAAATAATCACTGTTTGGTTACTACGTGCTAGGCACTGTTTTAGGTATTAGGGATATTAGAAGACAAGGTTCTTCCCTTTGAGGAACAAAGAAAAGCAATTTAAAAGGGTATCTTTACAATAAAAGAAATACATATTTAGATACATTATCCAGATACATAACTAAGATGCAAAAAATGTGTAAATTTTACAATAAAACACAAAGTTACAAGGAATTCTTCCTGTTGGAACAGGGCACTTCAAGCTGTGCCCTACCCCTCTGGTGACATGCTTTCGTTCTCCTGAGCTGCTGAAGCCAACAGGGGTACTTCAGAGCAAAAGGCTAACTAAACTGCTTTAGTAATCATCTGATTACAGATGGAGTTAGTAAACCAAAAGGCTTGGTTTCTAGCCTAGGCATAGATATTGCCCAAGGCATTATAAATTAGTATTCAATGACTTCATTCAACAACTATTTATTGAGCTTCTCCTTAGTACACTGTGAAAGACACAAAAATATGTATGTACGACATACAACCTGATCTTAAAAATTTTACCTAAATCACTACAATATATAAGCAAATGTAATAACATATGAGAGTTTTAAATAAGGCATAGAAACGGTAAATCACTTCTGGAAAATGAGAAAATTCTTCCATTATGGAAACTTGTTCATTTTGTAAATAAAATGAGATCTTTTACAAAAATGTTTATGTTAGCCAAGAATTTACACTTGAATCATCTAAGTCTCTGGCACCTGCAAATATGACTAGATTTTTTTTTTAAAAAGAGTTGACTTCATCTATAATCTAATGTAAATACAAGTAACTAATGACTTACTTCTCAGTGCCTCATTCACTTGCACCTTGTGGTTAGCCGCATGATACCAGATGATCTGGGCGCCATCTTCTGTTGTGATCTGGTTATTTCTGAGAAAATATTCCAGTATGTTTTCACTCCAAGATCCTAAAATAACAGCATTTATATTAAAAAGAAGTTTTTATAGGGTAAATTTTTTTAATAAAAAAGGGCACAGCATATATTGATAGAGAAAAATAAAGTAATAAAACTAGGAAAATATAAGATTTTTAAAAATTAAGAACAAGTATTAAGATGTGGCAAGTATAAAAATATATATTTATATATAAATATGCTATTTATGATGTAAGTAATAATTAGTAAACATATAGGATAGTCTGAACCTCAGAACTGTGACGAAATATGTAGGAAGAAAAAAAAACTGGTAAGAAGCAGATATTTTAAAGCAGGAATTTTCACATGGTATCTTCTCCAATCCTGGCCCCATAAATAAGTAAAATGTATATAAAGCCAATGTTACGTTAAAAAACTTCTAAATTTTGTAGAACTTAATTGCCTTCTCCACCTGAGGCTCCATTCTATATTTATATTAACCATTTAGAATCTTAAATTACACACTTAAGCATATTCACCTTCAAATTATAAATGTCAACAACACTTACATGAGTGACTAAGTAAATCCTGAGTTAGTATTTATAGATTTATCTAGCATGTACAAATATACGTAATTCCTATAACTATCGACTAGTTTTTGGCAGACCAGATTTTTTTCTTAATTAGGCATTAAAATGTGTGAGTTAACCAAGACTAAAATACTTGAATCAGTTCTACTCCATATCATGCCATATCGCAATATAAGAAGGATAAAAGACTGAAAAACAGTGAAAGAGGTATCTATAATCTTACCTCGCCAATTCTTGTTCATTGGTTTAAACATTTAAGTGGCTACCAAATGGCTGCAAATTCCCTATGCATGAGATTATGTCTTCCGTTTAATTATTTGTTTATTAATTCCACCTAACAACAGTTAAGAACCTAAAAATGGCCATCATAAACTGATGATAAGACATTGAGAGAAAGTAAAATTTGATAAGAGAATGGAGGGGCATATAAAAATAACTTCTAAGTAACATGCATGGAACTCAGTAACCACTCTGCATATTGGGCTACAGAATAAAGAAACTAAACAGTTAGCTGTAGCATCCACTATCCAAGCAGTCTCCTATACAAAACACATGCCCCTTTTTAGCATAGGCAAGAGAGTCACAGACCTTTCAGATTCAGATGAAAATACATGGGCATCATTTTTTTAAATGTTTAACTTAGGCATCTTAAAAAGGTACAGTAACTACTGGCTAAAACAGAAATGTCCAACAATGGGAAAAATTAAATCACAGTATATCCTCATGATAAAATATGTAATTGATGTGGCTGTTAAAAATGAAGTTTTTGAGATATGCCAAAAATCTCACAGAAATGGTAATCATGCATGTTACCATAAAAAAACTAAATGTTAGTTAATAGTGCATGCTAGATGTATCCTTGACACCTTCCAACTAAACACACTGAATTCAAAATTTTTATAAGGGTAACTTGCAGATTAATAATAAAATACCATGATTCCAGAAATTAAAAACATTTGAAGCAAAAAGTTCTCCTTGCCCAGTTAATGGGTGAAACTGTACCTTACACTTAGCCACAACTGTATATATCTTTCCATATACACAGAATTTCAGACTCTACTTACCTATAATCTAGGGTATTATCACTATTTTAAGTAAACTGTTATTCTGAAAATAGGGCCAGGAGAAAGGCAAAATTACTTGTAATTTTTAAAAATTAAGACTTTTGGGCTTCCCTCGTGGCGCAGTGGTTGAGAATCTGCCTGCCAATGCAGGGGACACGGGTTCGAGCCCTGGTCTGGGAAGATCCCACATGCCGTGGAGCAACTGGGCCCGTGAGCCACAATTACTGAGCCTGCGCATCTGGAGCCTGTGCTCCGCAACAAGAGAGGCCGCGATAGTGAGAGGCCCGCACACCGTGATGAAGAGTGGCCCCTGCTTGCCACAACTAGAGAAAGCCCTCGCACAGAAACAAAGACCCAACACAGCCGTAAATAAATAAATAAATAAATTGAAAAAAAAAAATTAAGACTTTTAGTGGGAGCAGTTTCAGGTTTATAGAAAAAACTGAGCAAAAAGTAGAGAGTTCCTATACGTGACCTCCCCTAATTTTTACATCTTTCTGTGGTGATGAAATTGCTCTGAAATTGATTGTGGTGATGGTTACACAACTCTGAATATACTAAAAACCAATGAATTCTATGCCTTAAATGAGTGAATTGTATGGTATACAAATTATATCTTGATAAAGATTTTTTTTAAGTTTTAAAAAAAGAAAATGTAAAAAAAAAAGAAAAAAAGGAAAAATACATCTACCCTTTGACCCAGAAATTCCACTTTCATAAACTTATCCCATTGACAGATATGCTTGTAATATGTAGGAAATGACACATTTGATATAAGGATATTTATTGCAGCATTGTTTGTAACAGCAAAAGAGTGAAAATAACCTAAATATTCAGCAACAGTGAATTCACTAAACAAATTATGGTATATCCATGCAATGGAACACAATGCAGCCATTAGTAAGAATGAGGCAGATCCATATGTGTAATATAGAATAATCTCAAAGATATGTTAAGCGAGAAAAAAGCAAGGTGGAGAACAATATGTATAGGTACTGCAGTAGGAAGAATAATGATCCCCCCACCCCACCCCCACCCCCCGCTCCACGATGTCTATATCCTAATCTGTGAACTGTGAATACGTTGTTACACAGCAAGGGCGAATTAAAGTTACATGTGCAATTAAAGTTGCTAATCAGTTGACTCTGAGCTTGGATTATCCAAGTGAGCCTAATTTAATCACATTAAGCATCTTATAAGATCCTTGTAAGTGAAAGGGAAGGCAGGAGAGTTAGTGTTGGTGTGATGCAATGTGAGAAAGACTTGACCAGCAACTGCTGGCTTTGAAAATGGAGAATGAGACCATGAGCCAAGGAATTCAAGCAGTCTCTAGAGGATAGTAAAAGGCAAGGACACTGATTCTCCCCTAGAGCCTCTAGAAGGAATGCAGCCATGCTGACACTGATTTTTAGCTGAGACCCATTTCAGACTTCTGGCCGCCTGAATTATAAGATAATAAATTTGTGTTGTTCTAAGCCACTAAAAACTAATGCTCTAAAAAACTAGTTTGTATGTTAAAAAAAAAAGTGGGAGAAGAACAAAAATGAGAACACAGTATATGGTAGCATGTATACTACAATCTTAACTATATGTATCTTTTTTTGGCCATGTCACATGGCTTATGGGATCTTAGTTCCCCCACCAGGGATCAAACCCAGGCTTCCTGCAGGGGAAGTGCAGAGTCCTAATCATTGGACCACCAGGGAATTCCCTATATTTTCTTAAAAGTCAGGACTGTCAGAAAATATACCAAAAAGTTAACTATCTCTGAATATGGGCACTATGTAAATTGTTTTCCTATTTCAATATACTTTACTGTATAAATGTTCTATAATGAGCATGTATTATGTTTACAATCAGGAAAAATTTTAAACTGAAAAAAGAATGTATTACCAAAACTGTCTGATGTGACTATGTATGTTTATGTAAAAGATACTGTAACCTTCTGGAGTAGAACTGCCTGGCTTAAAACACCTCTAACTGTTTTGCACAGCAAAGGAAACCATAAAAAAAAGTGAAAAGACAACCCACGGAATGGGAGAAAATACTTGCAAATGATGCGACTAACAAGGGGTTAATATCCAAAATATACAAAAAGCTCATACAACTCAACAACAAAAAATGAACAACCCAATCAAAAAATGGGCAGAAGACCTTAATAGACATTTCTCCAAAGAAGACATACAGATTGCCAATACTCACATGAAAAGATGCTCAATGTTACTAATTATTAGAGAAATGCAAATCAAAACTACAATGAGGTACCATCTCACACCAGTCAGAATGGCCATCATTAAAAGTCTACAAATAACAAGTGCTGGAGAGGGTATAGAGAAAAGGGAACCCTCTTACACTGTTGGTGGGAATATAAGTTGGTGCAGCAGTATGGAGGTTCCTCAGAAAACTAAGAACAGAATTACTACATGATCCTGCAATCCCACTCCTGGGCATATACCCAGACAAAACTATAACTCAAAAAGATACATGCACCCCTATGTTCATAGTAGCACTATTTACAATAGCCAAGACATGGAAACAACCTAAATGTCCATTGACAGATGAATGGATAAAGAAGATGTGGTACATGTATACAATGGAATACTACTCAGCCATAAAAAAAGAATGAAATAGGGCTTCCCTGGTGGCGCAGTGGTTAAGAATCTGCCTGCCAATGCACGGGACATGGGTTCGAGCCCTGGTCCGGGAAGATCCCACATGCCGTGGAGCAACTAAGCCCGTGTTCCACAACTACTGAGCCTGTGCTCTAGAGACTGTGAGCCACAACTACTGAGCCCTTGTACCACAACTACTGAAGCCTGTGCGCCTGGAGCCCGTGCTCCGCAGCAGGAGAACCCACTGCACTGAGAAGCCCGTGCACCGCAACAAAGAGTGACCCCTGCTGGCCGCAACTAGAGAAAGCCTGTGTGCAGCAGCAAAGACCAACGCAGCCAAAAATAAAATAAATTAATTTTTTTAAAAAAGAATGAAATAATGCCGTTTGCAGCAACATGGATGCAACTAGAGATTATCACACTAAATGAAGTAAGTCAGAAAGAGAAAGGCAAATACCATATGACATCACTTATACATGGAATCTAAAATATAGCACAAATGAACCTATCTACAAAACAGAAACAGACTCAGACATAGAGATCAGACTTGTGGTTGCCAAGGGGGAGGGGGGAGGGAGAGGGATGGACTGGGAGTTTGGGGTTGGTAGATGCAAACTATTACATTTAGAATGGATAAACAAGGTCCTACTGTATAGCACAGGGAACTATATGCAATCTCCTGGGATAAACCATAATGGAAAAGAATATAAAAAAAGAATGTATATATGTGTATAAATGAGTCACTTTGCTGTACAGCAAAGATTGGCACAACACTGTAATCAACTATACTTCAATTTTAAAAAAGTGGAAAAAAAGAAACCCACCTCTAGCTCTGGGGTCAAACAACAGAGACACACTAATTACCAGCTTCTAAAGGCTACATAAAAAAAAAGCTGGAATAATGCTTGGACACATCACTTTGTCTACATTTCCTATCCTCACCCAATTGCCAAAGAGGAATAGGACTGCTCAAACTATTCCTCATTTCACCTGCTGAAATTATGGGTCAGGTAAATGTCACATTCCTTTCATTTCAACCAAGATCTCAAAAAGTAATACTCCTCCCTCCTCACCACTCCTTTTCAACATTATACTGGAAGTACCAGCTAATGCACTAAGACAACAAAAAGAAATAAAAGGTGTACATACTGGGAAGAAGAAATGAAACAGCTTTGTTCACAAAGATATGGTTGTCTATGCAGAGAATCCAAAAGAATCAACACAAAAACTCCTGGAATTGGGCTTCCCTGGTGGTGCAGTGGTTGAGAGTCTGCCTGCCAATGCAGGGGACACAGGTTCGTTCCCTGGTCCGGGAAGATCCCACATGCCGCGGAGCGGCTAGGCTAGGCCCGTGAGCCATGGCCGCTGAGCCTGTGCATCCGGAGCCTGTGCTCAGCAACAGGAGAGGCCACGACAGTAAGAGGCCGGTGTACCGCAAAAAAAACCTCCTGGAATTAACAAGTGATTATAGCAAGGTTGAAGGATTCAAGTTTAATACACAAGAGTCAATTGTTTTCCTATTTACCAGCAATGAACGTGGAATTTGAAATGAAAACACAATACCATTTACATTAAACCCACAAAACCAAAATACTTAGGTATAAACCTAACAAAATATGTACAAGATCAACATGAGGACAACTACTCTGATGAATGAAATCAAAGAAGAACTAAATAAATGGAGAGATAGTCCATGTTCATGGATAGGAAGACTCAATATTGTCAAGATGTTAGTTCTTCCCAACTTGATCTATAGATTCAAGCAATTCCAATCAAAATCCCACCAAGTTAATTTGTGGATATTGACTAACTGATTCTAAAGTGTATGTGGAGGGCAAAAAACCCAGAATAGTCAACATAATATTGAAGGAGAAGAATGAAGTGATGACTCTATCCAACATCAAAACTTACTATAAAGCTACAGTAATTAAGATAGTGTGGTTTTGGTGAAAGAATAGACAAATAGATCAATGGAACAGAACAGAGAGTCCCAAAATAGACCCACATAAATAGAGTTAACTGATCTTTGATGAAGGAACAAAGGCAATACAATGGAACAAAGACAGCTTTTTCAACAAATGGTGCTGGAACAACTGAACGTTCACATGCAGAAAAGGAATCTAGACATAGACGTCATACCTTCACAAAAATTAACTCAATATGGATCATAAACCTAAGTGTAAAATACAAAACGATAAAACTCCTAGAAGATAATATAGGAGAAAATCTACATGACCTTCGTAGATTTTTTTATCTACGGTCACGTCACAGCAATGACCTTTTAGATACAACACCAAAGGCACCATCCATGAAAGAAATAATGGATAAGCTGGACTTCATTAACATGAAAAACTTCTGCTCTGCAAAAGGTAACATCAAGAGAATGAAAAGGCAAGCCACAGACTGGGAGAAAATATTTGCAAAAGACACATATGATAAAGGACTATTATCCTAAGTATATAAAGAACTCTTAAAACTCAACAATAAGAAAACAACCCCATTAAAAAACGGACCAAAGACCTTAACAGACACCTTACCGAAGAAGATAGACGGATGGCAAGTATATGAAAAGGTGCTCCACATCCATGTCATCAGAGAAACACATTAAAACAACAGGGAATAACTACACACCTATTAAAATGGCCAAAATCCGGAACAGTGATATATCAACTGCTGGTGAGGATGTGGAGTAACAGGAATTCTCATTCATTGTGGGTGGGAATGCAAAATGGTACGGCCACTTTAAAAGAGAGCTTGGCAGTTCCTTACAAAATTAAACATACTCCTACCATACAATCCGGCAATCATACACCTTGATATTTACTCAAAGGAGTTGAAAACTTATGTCCATACAAAAACCTGCACACTTATGTTTACAGCAGCTTTATTTATAATTGTTGAAACTTGTAAGCAACCAAGATATCCTTCAGTAGGTGAATGGATAAACCGTGGTACACCAAGACAACAGAATATTATTGCTCTCTAAAAAGGAATGAGCTCTCAAGCCATGAAAAGACCCGTGTCTTTCCCCGGAAAGCTTAAACGCATATTACTAAGTGAAAAAAAGCCAATGTGAAAAGGCTACATACTGTGTAATTCCAACTACATGACATTCTGGAAAAGACAAAACTATGGAGACAGTAAAAAGATCAGTGGTTGTCAGGGGTTGGGGGGAGGAGGATAAGTCGGTAGAGCACAAAGGATTTTTAGGATGGTGGAACTATTTTGTATGATACCCTACCATGGAACGTGTCATTCATTATACATTTGTTTAAACCCACAGACCGTACACCACCAAGAGTGAACCCTAATGTAAAGTATGGACTTTGGGTAATTACGATGCATCAGTGTAGGCTCACAATTGTAACAAAAGTACCACTCTGGTGGCGGAGGCTGATGTGGGGAAGTTATGCGTATGTCAGGTAGGGGTATATGGAGAATCACCGTGTCTTCCGCTCAATATTCCCAGGAACCTAAAACTGATCTTAAAACAAACAAACAAACAAAGCTCCTTTACAAAATGTCAGAATATTCTTGCCATTCTTTGCCACCCCAAAAGCTTTTCTTTACCGCCCACGCCGGGAACCAAGGCTCTCGGCCGCTTGATTCTGGGAGAACGTAGAGAACGCGGACCACGAGATCCAGAAAAGGAAGGAGTGCCGCCAGAGGAGTCTCTCAAAGGGCCCCCAACCACGGCAGCGGGCCGGAGAAAACGTCCACTGCAAGCCCACTGTGTGGAGCACCTTCCCAGACCCGGAGACTCGGGAGCCCCGCTTACCAGGGGCCCCGGCAGTCGCTGTCATGGTGACCGTGGTCCTCAGTCTGCGCAGGCGCTGAGCGGTGGGTGCCGCCGAAGACCCGCCACAGATGGCGAGAAAACCCGACTCTACAGAGAAGAGACCTTGCCGTGGCCTCCGACGGCCGCCTAGGAGGAGCTTCCGAAGCGGAGGCGGAAGGGGCCGAGGAGCGGTGCGCACGCGCAGAGGCGGCGGCTCGAGTTTCGCCAGCCCGCGGTCTTCCCGGATGGTTTTCGCGTCCTAGTGTCGCGCGCGTTGCTCCTTTGAAAGGTAGTCAGGAAATGAGTAGTAATAAAGAACGCGGCGTCAGGGAAGACAGAAGCTGGGTTGAGACGCCAAGTTGCTGCTGTGGGGTACGAATTTCCAAATTGGATATATTTTCTCTTTTTAATTTTAGTAGCATCCTAAAAAATGACATGAAATCCTATCTCCATAAAAATGAGCGTTTCTGCATAAGGAGACTGAAGTGATAAGTTGGAAGTTTTCTGTTCCCTTCTTGACTTCTCTACCGGTTTTCACTCAGAAACACTCCTAGCAGCTGGATTCTCCCACCCACTGCCTTCTTTGCCCTCCTTAACTCCTTTCCACAGCCAAGCTGGGACTGGAAAAAGCGCCAGTGGAGTCAGACTGACGTGAATTAGCAATGCAGCACTGCCATATTCTGGTTCTGTAACTCTAATACCACTCAATCCGTCAGTTGTAAAATTAGGATAACAATACATCACCTCACACACAGCACAAATGGTAGCCCTTCTCGCCCAACTCTTCATATTTTAATATACGTAAGTCTTTCCAGACGAGTTGTAATTATTTCAATATGTCTTCAATAAGGCTTCCGTATGCTCTGGATTTTCTCAAGCTCAATCGAAAAGATTTCTTGAGTTTCAGAAAACACTAAATTTTAATGACTTCATTGACCTTAAAAAAAATCTTTCTTGAGATATACAATTGATTGGCTTGAATTTGATCTGCATTTCCTAATGATACAAAATGTTATACATTTAAAGGGTACAATTCAGTGTAGTCACAGAATTGTGCAACCAGCACATCATCAATTTTAGAACATTTTCATCATCCAAAGCAGTCACTCCCCTTTCTCCCCAACCGTAAGGAACCATTAATCCACTTTCTGTCTCTATGGATTTGCCCATTCTCGACATTTCATTTAAATGGGATCATACAGTATACAGTGTTTTATGACTGGCTTCTTTCACTTAGCATAACGTTTGCAAGGTTCATATTGTAGCATGTATCAGTACTTTGTTAAATTTTTTTGTGGCCAAATTTCCATTATTTGCATATACATTTGTCTATTCATCAATTAATGGATGGACTGTTGCATTGTTTCCATTTTTTGGCAACTAATGAATTTTGGCTGCTATAAACATTATTGTACAAATTCTGTGTGGAATTATGCAGATGCATTTCTCTTGGGTATATACATAGGAGTGGAATTGCTGGTTCATATGGTAACTCTATGTTTAACTTTTTGAGGAAGTGCCAGTTTTGCAAAGCAGCTACATACAACATTTTACATTCCCACCAGCAGTGCATGAGGGTTCCAATTTCTCCACATCCTCACCAATACTTGTTATTATCTGTTTATAGTCATCCAAATGGATACGAAGCAACATCTCATTGTGGTCGTTATTTGTATATCGCTAGTGACTAATAATGTTGAACATATTTTCAAGTGCTTATTGGCTTTTTATATATTTTCTTTGGAGAGTGTCTATTCAAATTATTTGCACATTTTTAAAATTAGGTTACTTGTGGAGGTTTTGTTGAATTGTAAAAATTCTTTATAAAGTCTGACTACAAGTCCCTTAACAGATATATGATTTACAAATATTTTCTTCCATTTTGCAGGTTGTCTTTTCACATTCTAGATCATATCAGTTGCAGTACAAAAGTTTTTATGGCCTATTGATAACCGTATTCGGTCAATATTTTCATAGATTTTACAGTAACTGGCTCAATTAAAATTACTCTTCACTGTCCATTTTTTAGAACTACATAGTGGAATATGTGGCATGAGATAATGATGTCTAAGATTTGCTTGAAAATACTCCAGCAAAGAAATAAAGAGATAGATGAAGCAAAAGTGGAAAATCTTGATAATTGTTGAATCTGAGGATTGTTATAGGTAGGGTATATGGAGTTTCATCATACCATTTTCTCTACTTTTGAGTGTTTGGAAAATTTTATAGCAAATATATGTCTAATTACTTTTAATCTTTTTGCACAAAGGAAGGGTTTCATGTGTTAAGGGTATATGGTACACTGAAGAAAGAAGATGTACAGAGCCTTATGAAGATCAGAATGTGAAAAATGGGCATTGACCTGATAGTTTGGAGCTGCTTTTGATGACATATTTAAAGAGGAATTAATGGTATAATATTAGTTCTGATTAACCCAATCTGGGTAGAGGTGGTGAGATTATGTGTATTACAGGAATGGAATAAGATGAGGTCATCTGTGGGTGACCTTTGATTCAGTAGATACAATTCACTCTTGAATAAGAGTGTAGCTAGCCTTAGAATTTACTTTCCACTTAGCACTTATATATATTAAATGTATATATTTTATAGTTTTCTGGCTTCTATTTTGTTATTGACAAGTTTTCTGCTAGCCCAGTTGCAAATTCTCCTAACTATAAAGCAGTCAATTTTTACTCTCTGGTTGCCTCAAATTTCTTTTTAAATATGCCTACATTGATAGCTTCCACTTACTTTGATTCCTGTCCTGGATTTATTCTGCAGTTCAGCAGACAAAATATGTTTAAATGTCATCTGCCAAATTGGGAGTCTCTGCACTGGATTCCTACTTCCACATAATTTAATGATAAAACCAGGGATCCTACTAACTCCCTAAATTGTGATTAAAAACAAACAAAAAACTAATTTAATTCAATTTATTTATTTATTTATTTATTATTTTTTTCCGGTACGCGGGCCCTCTCACTGTTGTGGCCTCTCCCGTTGCGGAGCACAGGCTCCGGACGCGCAGGCTCAGCGCCCAGCCGCTCTGCGGCATGTGGGATCTTCCCGGACCGGGGCACGAGCCCGTGTCCTCTGCATCGGCAGGCGGCCTCTCAACCACTGCGCCACCAGGGAAGCCCCTAATTCAATGAATTTTAAATGGCCCTCAGGCTTGAAGTTAAAGGGTTTTTGAGGATTGAGAATTTAATTACTTTATATCTTGGTTCCTTTAGCTGCTTAAATATTTTCTTTTTTAAGTTAACAAATCTGTCAGGCATTATTGCCACTCATCCAATTAGCTGTGTTTACTTACAGGGTTGAGTGAATCATGAAAACCCAGACTCATGGGATTTTGGAAGTTTTCAGCTAGCTCCTATGACACAAATATTAGACTTTTTAATATTGTCCCATATGTCCTCGAAGCTCTCCATTTTTTTCCACTTTTTTTTTCATTGTTATTCAGACTGGATAGTTTCTACTCATGTATCTTCAAATTCACTGACTCTTCCATCCATTATCTCCAGTAATTTTTTTATTGTATTCTTCAGTTCTAAAATTTCCATTTGGTTCTTTTTATAGCTTTGATTTCTTTGGTGAAGACTTCTATCTTTCCATTCATTTCAATAATGTTTACCTTTGCTTTGTAGAACCTCATTAGAATAATTTTTTGTCTTTTTCTGATAATTCCAACACTTGGGTTACCTCAGAATTGGTTTTTGTTCATTGTCTTTCCCCTTGAGAGTTACTTAGATTTCCCTAGTGTTTTGCATCTTGAATAATTTTCGATTATTTCCTGGATATTTTGAATATTATGAAATTCTCAGTCCTGTTTAAATCTTCAGAAGAGTGTTTTTGTTTTGTCTTGTTTTAGCTGGCAGTCAATCCAGTTAGTTCACACCACACATCCTGGCCTGCTTTCTGTGGGCTATTGTTCCAAAAATTTAGTTCTCAGTGACTTTGCACTACCATTCTAATCTGCCCAAATTGTGCACCACCCAGTGGCTAGTCTGAAACCTGGATAGTGAGCTATACTGTAGGTCAGTTTTCAAAACCTTTGATTGGCTGCTTCTGGTCAATTTCACACATGCACAGTGTGGAGGTGATCTCAGAATTTTATATACAAATTTAGAGTTTCCCTTTTTTCAATTCCCTCCTATCAATGATCTTCCCCACACTCTCTGGTTCTAAGATCACCCCTTCTTGGTGTTCTGGCTAGAAGGCAGAGCTTTAGCTTCCCCACAACATTGCTAGTGTTCTGCCCTGCACTGACTGCCACCATTGCACAGTGGGTGGGTGGGGGGTGCTGCCTTTTTGCTGTCTCTAGATTAGGTAGGGCAGGAAAAGTCCACATTGCCCCATAGGGTTTACACATGGTAGGGAGGGAGGGGTGCTGCTGTTTTTTCTGCAGCTCTCCTGGAATAAAGTAAGTAAATTCAAAAGGATTCTGTCTCATAGTCCCCCAACCCCCTTCTCTGTCCTCTGACTAGAGAGGGCAGACTGTTCCTTGGACTCTGTGCCAGCTGGCAGTTCCTATTTTAAAGTGCCTATGTGTAGATTCCTTTTTATTTATTCTGTTTGGAATTTGTTTAACTTCTTGAATCTGTAGAGTCATGTATTTCATCAATTTTTAAAAGTCTACATGATATCTAAAAATATTTGTTCTGTTCTACCCTCCCCTCTCCTTCTGCAGCTAATTAAGCAGATGTTGGGAATTCTCACTGTATCCTCTATATGTCTCCTGTTTCTTCCATCTTTCCATCTTTTTGTTTCTCCATGCTGCATTCTGGATAATTTCTCCTGATTTATATTCCAGTTTATAAATCCTTCCAATTGGTTATATTCTGTTCTGCCTTTAAACCTAATTACTGAGTTTTAAAGTTCAGTTTTTATATATTCTTGCAACATTTGTATTTAGTTACTTCCCAAATTAGTTCCATCACTTTTTAGTTTCCAATTCTCTACAGGTATTTGACACTTGACTTTATTTCTTTAAACACAGAAAGCATAAATGTAATACCTAAGACTATATGAATTTAACTGTTTCTACTAATTCTTGCCTCTGGAATCTAGTTTCCTTAAGTGCCTGTTCTTTTTGTTTGTTTTGGTTTGTGTGTGGGGGGGGACCACCTTAAAGCAAGTTAAATGCTTAAGAGTCTTTGGGTGATGTAGGCAATTCTAAACTTGGCTACAATTTTACATAATTTATATTTCTGATTCATCCTCATCTAAAGGCCGAAACCCTTTGAGGGAGTCTCAGCCTACTGTGGGGAAGTTCTTCTGTTAGATTCACAATTCCTGTTAGATTCACCATCTTGTGTGGGCCTTGAACTTTGATATCTGTCCCCCTTACCCCATTAGGCTGTCATATTAGGGCCCCATGCTCACTTCTCTTTTTCTCTTTACTTTTGGACTGGGTGTTCCATACTGTCTTAAAAATCTCTGATGTTTTAAGATGCTTTTTGTATTTTAATCAGCTTTGGTTGTTTTTATCAATGGCATAGCTCTAAATATCCTAACATGCCATTTCCAGAAACAGGAAGTTTCCCACAAGTGCATCTTTGTTCCTACATGGCCAAACCCTACTCTTTCTCTTGGTATTCTCTGCATTTAGCACATACTACTTGTGGAATGGAATCCATAAATGTTGATAAGAACTATGCTTAATTTTTTCAGAGCAATTAATTTTTTTTTTTTTAGAAATTTGTACTTATAGCTGCTCTAAGATATAGGTATCTTGTTTTAGTTAGCTAATATTAGTTGCTTCATGTAATAAACCACCAGAAAATTTAGCAGCTTAAAACAACAGATATTTATATCTGAGATTCAGAAATCTGAGAAAGGCTTAGTTGGGTGATTCTCATGAGGCTACAGTCAAACTGTGGCTGGGGCTGCAGTCTGAAGGCTTGACTGGGTTGGAGGATCCCCTTCCACTTGCCTGGCAGCTGGCTTCCCCAAGAATGAGTGACTCAATAGAAAGAGAAGGAGAAAGAGAAAGAGACAGACAGACAGGGAAGGAGAGGTGGGGAGAGAGGGATGAAATGAAGACAGTGAGTGGGGAGAAATACACCAAAGATGGCAGCCATAGAACCTTTTATAACATAATATTGGAAATGACATTCCATCCCTTCTTCCATATTCTGTTGGTCACAAAGACCAACAGTGGTACAGTGTGGGAGGTGACTACACAAGGGTGTGAATAACCAAGAGGCAGGGATCATTGTGGGCTATCTTGGAAGCTGGTGAGCACCTTATTTTACCAAAAGAACATAAAAAGAAAGAAAGAAAAACTTTACTATATTTGGAGGTTCATAATAAAGCTCTTGAATTAGTCCTATTTCTTCATTTGTAAAAAGCATGAAAATATGGCTGTAATTTTATCAATGCAAATACAGAAAATGTTTCCCAAAAGGTGTTAAATATTAAATTGTGTATCATTCCAAGCTAAATCCAAAACACAGAATATAAAGAGAAGATTTAAAACTACTAAAAATCTGATGTAAAAAAAAAACAAAAAGAACACCAATGTCAATTAAGTGGTAAAAGATAAATTTAGATGGTGAGGCTTAGTGTTGGGTAGGAAAAAAAATAAAGGTTTTAAATATAGCTCAAATAAAAAATAACATTGCAAGTATTTTCATAAAAATTTGTTACAAGAAAAACAGTCCTCCTATGGAAACATATAGTCATAATTCCAGTAATAGATTTTCCTCTTGCTTTTCTGCAATTAAGATTGCTTTTATCAATTACAGTGGGTGGAGAAGCAGTGAAAACTTTAAGATTCTAAATAGAAGCCACATAAATCAAAGTAATTGAGATGACATTGTGTTCTTCAGTGTAAACAGCGCACTATATTTTGTATAAAAAATGAGGGGAGATAATATATTTGCTGCTACTGCACCTAAACCTTGGAAAGATACACAATAATAAAAATCACTTCTTATTGAGATTGGAGAGTGAGAAGAACAAGGTAGATGCATACAAGGTGGGTAGTAAGGCTTATATTAAGTTTTTAACATTTCTTTCTGATTTTTGAATGTTTATATATTACACATATGAAGCATTTTTTTTAATCACAAAGAAAAAAATTAAAACCTAGGACTGTTTAGAGGTTTCCGGTTTATTTCAAGATATTTTCTTTTAAAATTTGAGTCAAGTTATCAAAGTTATATTACTTTAAAAAAAAGAAGAGTTGTATTCTTTACTTATAAAACAATATTTAAATCTGGGCTGTTATAAACTTAGGCAATTGAGGCACCATAG
This sequence comes from Mesoplodon densirostris, assembly GCF_025265405.1. NCBI lineage: Eukaryota > Metazoa > Chordata > Mammalia > Artiodactyla > Ziphiidae > Mesoplodon > Mesoplodon densirostris. The sequence goes on along the minus strand of NC_082663.1, from coordinate 65,522,147 downwards.
TCAGGCTACTACTTTTATGATTAAATTATGATTTTTATGATTATGACTTTTATGATTAAATAAGGTAAGATATTCACACAACACAGAAGACTCTTTAAAGTAAATTGCCTTAAAAGGGAAAGTTGAATGTTTTGACATATTACTGACTCTTCAGATTTTCAGCTCTTGCCTAGACAAGTTTAACGCCCACACCTTCTCATTACTGGTATGGCTATCCTCCTGGATTGTTTTCCAACCAGCTACTCAGAAGTCATATCTCTATTTTAGCAACTACTTTTACTTTGTTAATTATCTGCTTCACACATTCATCTCCAAGAGGGAAAGAACTATTTTATTCATCTTTCAATCAATGAAGCCTACTAAAGTGCTCTGCGTATAGAAAGCATATATGCATATACTAAGTCTGCTGGATTGCTGCAAAAGCAAATGGGCTAAATTTTACTTAATATTTCAAAATTCTGGAAAGACAGTATTCTTAAAAGGCATAGACCAAAAATAGATCATTGCAGACTGAGTACAAAGAACCATTCTATTTCTTCACCTTTAAAAAAATTAAAATTTTAAATTATCAATGGGAAGAACATGACCAAGTGCATTCAGAAACATATTGTACATCTACAAAGAATACTTTAAAACGTGCCTCCAAAGGCACAGTAACTCCAATTTTTATTAAATGTAGAGACTTTAGGGAAACAAATCCAAAGGTATCCCATCATGGGAAGAGTCCTCTACCTTCTGGTTATTTTAAAGTAACTTCAGTATTCATAGATTGTGCCCTTAACTTATACTGCAAAATAAACAAAAATATAAAGAAAACAAATTGAGTTAGATATGCAATTGTTTATGATGTCAACAAATTTCACAAGTTATTACATGTTGCTTAATTTTATTTAATGTCTGCAACACTTTACATTGTTTATAAAGTAGTTACTTCCAAAAGGCTGATATTTTCTCCATGCTGTGTCTTTAGCTAGTACTACAGATGTGATTCAGTAGGAATCATATGACCAAACTGATTCAAATTCTCAGTTTTTTCCTAGCCTGAGACCTAAGAACCTGAGTTATAACCCTGACTTCATCTTCAGGTTGAGATGCTTCATAAATACTTTCTTAAAACAGGGCTATTTAGTGTAGTTTCTTTTTCTTGAGACACAGGAGTGTTTTTGATACAAAAACATATATATTCCACATTAGAATTAAAAAAGCATTAAAATAATGATTATTATTTTAAATAAGTTAAATGACAGGATTAACTAAAATATGACCATTACTTTTTTTAACACAACGTACTTTAAAAATTTCTTTCTATTTGAAGTAAAGAAGAAAGTTCTGTAACAGTTTCAAATACACAGAATTTAACTTATGTTAATATCCTGTTATAAAAAATAACTACCATATAAAGAATTTAAAATATGCAAAAGTAAGTAGTTCATTAAAATTTATATTTAATACATTGGTGTCAATGAAAATATGTAGGCTTGCCAAGAAACTTTTAAGGTTTAAAGAAGTTAAAAAAACACCTGTTTCAGGCTTCATTTATTGCTACATAATGACTACTTCAAGGGTCATCTGGCCTGTCGTCAGTCACTCTTAGAAGTGGTATATACAGTGGTATACTTTGGAAGGAAAGGAGGAAAAATAATGCACTGCAATACAAAAATATTACCTATTTATAAATTATTAAAGATTTATAAAACACATACCAAATCACATGTTCTCGCTATAAAAACAATATACTTAATTATAGAAGCACAAAATCCTGAAGCACCCACAATTACTTTAAGAATACCCATTTAATAAAGAGAAAACCATATAGGTATATATAAAATAATAATTTGAAAAGAAAAAAGGCAAAATTCTGATTTTAATGCAAACAATCAGTTTATCTAATCATGGAGGTAGGTCTCCACTCCAATTATACAAATAAGTTATCTGCCTTATTCAAAGAATTACCATATAAGTCTAAGATCTGGAAACTGGTCTGTGCCATTGAAATACATTTTTAACAGACTTTAGAAACCAGTAATTTAACTGGCATATAAACAAAAAAGGTAGTTCCTTCATAAGCTTACATCTGAAAAGAGCCTTCATTAAAATCATTCTTGGCATAAAGAGGTATACCTAAATGCAGATACTTTGGCTTAGCATTTAAATAACACAGTTAAATGCTACAAATTTTTTAAAGACAGAAGAAATCCTTGTCTTCTTCAGTACTTGTAAAGTGTAAAGCTTCAAAAACTGTGCATCTCTTAAGCTTTTGGATATTTAATATTGTGCTAATGATTTTTAAAAGATCATTCCTGCCTAAAAAGCAAAGCTTAACATGTTTCAAATATCAAACATATTTACTTTTAGTGTTTGTGGCATTTCAGCTTTAGTGCTGGAGTTAGTTTTAACAAATCAGTTTGCAATATAATACGACTCACGTCCTTTCACTAAAAAAGATTTTCAATAATAAAAAATACTAATTCTATTTCTAATGGTAAACTAGTAGAGTTGGAGGTCCCACCGTGGATCACAGGGATTAGAGCACTATCAAGATCATTTAGATAATGCTGAGGAAGAAGTTGGCCTTCAGATCCTGCCTGAAATTCAACCTGGAAAAAAAAAATCTTGATGAGTCAACCCTAGAAAGTGAGCAATCTTGTTTAGTTCAGCAGATGAATATAAAATAAACTATTTAAGAATATCATTCAATTTAAGCACGTTAAGAAAATACTTGATATTTTGTTCATAAAATAATGTTTTACATTCCCCTTTATTTCTTCTATCTACTACATAAATTATAATTGTCCCATCCACAGATACTATGAAAATAAAATTGCCACTACTTCATACTTCAGGTTTCTTCTCAATGAACTTACACACATTGGCAGACCAAGGTTTTGAATAATTGTCAACATGACTTAAATAAAAACCCCTTGGTATTTAAAAAAAGATCTACTTAAAAATATTTTGAATTTATCATAAAATAATATTTGAATTTAATTTTGCTGGTGAAAATTACATTTTAATACATATGACTAAAAAAATTAACAATGCTTACTCAAATAATTATCAGGTGCTTCCTTGAAAAAGGAACTTTTAATAGTGAGATAAAAATGTAAGTTCTTTTTTCCAATAAGAACTGTAACACATCCTGCCCGAAGAAGAGCAAACCTTCAACATATGAAATTGTTCATGTTAAGATTGACCATTCTGGGACTTCCCCGGTGGTCCAGAGGTTAAGACTCCACGCTTCCATTGCAGGGGGCGTGAGTTCGATCCCTGGTCGGGGAACTAAGATCCCACAAGTGGCGTGGTGCCGCCAAAAAAAAAAAAAAAAAAAAGATTGACCATTCTAATGAACAACCTGGACTGAAATCTATTATACTGGATGTCAAAAACAGTTAAAAAGGCACATTAAAATACTACTGGCTTGGGACTTCCCTGGTGGTGCAGTGGTTAACACTCCACGTTCCCAAGGCAGGGGGCCCAGGTTTGATCCCTGGTCAGGGAACTAGATCCCACATGCCGCAACTGAGTTCACATGCCAAAACTAAGGCGCCCATGTGCCACAACTAAGGAGCATGCCTGCCGCAACTAAGGAGCTCATGGGCTGCAACTAAGACCTGGCACAACCAAATAAATAAATAGTAAAAAAAATACTACTGGAGTACCACTTTTCACCTATCAAATTGGCAAAGTTCAAAAGTTTGATTATATACTGCTTTGATAAGGATGTGAGAGAAAGAACACTCTCATAAATTGTGGTAGAAATATAAATTGTCATAACCTCTATTTGAGACAATATGGTAATATCTATTGAGTACATACTTGGACCTGGCAATTCTACTTCTAGGAATGTTTCTTATATACTCACACTTATGCAAAAACAAAATATTGTGGATACCTTAAATATCAACCAGGACATACCAAACATGCATAAACACTAAATAAGTTATGGTACATTTATATAATCAACTACTACTGTGCAACTTTAAAAAGAATATGTAGTTAATATGAAATATCTCTCAGATATATTAAGTTAAAGAAGCACTGTTTAAAAAAAAAGTGAAAAGAGAACAAAAAGGATGTACAAACTTAATTGCTCATACATGCAAAAAATTACAAAGAATACATAGAAATGGATAACATTTGACTGCCTGACCAAGAAGGGAGGATGAGGGGGAGTATGCAAGTGGACTGAAGGGTTAGGAGTCAAGGGTAGGAAGGAGATCTTTCCAAGGCTATTACCTGATGCAACTCTACTGGGAACCATTTACATTGTAGCCTGGAGTTAATATCTCCAGAGGTCACCAATTAAATAGAGTACTGTGTGAATGCTGCTCTCTAGCATGTTTAATGAGGTGGTCCCAATATATACACATCTGTGAGATAATAGAAAATATATATTGGTCTCTGACCCGAATTCCTGGCATAAAGCTCCTAAAACCCTTGTCATTTCCTAAGTGATAAGAATACCAGTAACATCTCTTATTCTAATATTTATCTTTGATCCCATCCCTGACACAGGGCTTCTAAAAAAATTGTAAATTCCTCAGTGATAAGAGAGGGAGGAGCATCTTTTGTTCTTTTGAGTCAACTCTGGATGGGCTCCTAGATAGGGGCTGTTCACCAGAAAGACCAAGCCCATGATTAGAAGTTTTAAATTTCCAGCCCTACCCCTCATTCTCCAGAGAGGGGAGAGGGGCTAAAAACTGAGTTAATAATTGATCATGCCTACATGAGGAAACCTCCATAAAATCTCAGTAGAAGTGGGTTGAGAGAGCTTTCAGGCTGGTGAATACATCCACACTGGGAGGGTGATGCACCCCTACTCCACGGAGACAGAAACTCCTGCTCAGGACTCTACCAGACCTTGCCCTATGTATATCTTCATCTGGCTGTTCATCTGTATAGCCTTTAGTGAACTGACAGACATAAGCAAATGTTCCCCTGAGTTCTGTGAGCCGCTCAAGCAAGTTAGTTGAACCCAAGGAGGAGGGGGTCATTGGAAGCTCTGATCTATAAATGGTTGGTCAGAAGCACAGGTGATAACTGACTGGCATATGAAGTGGGGGAGGAGGCAGTCTTGTAAGAGCTGTAGGATCTGATGCTATCTCCAGGTAGATCAAGTCAGAATTGAGTTGAATTCTTGGACACCCTGCTTGTGCCTGAGAATTGCTTGCTGGGGTAGGGGAAAGCCTCCACACATCTGGTGAGCAGAAGTGTTTTCCGTGAGTAGTGAAAGAGACACACAGGAAAGACATAGGAGGGAAGAAATAGGTTTTTCCCTACATGGGAGGAAAAAACTGAAAATTTTCCTTTTTTAACATTTTTAGACTTTTGTAATTTTAAGTCACATGAATATAGAATTTAGTCAGCATAATTTAAAAACCTACTTATCAAGCAGGAATGTTGTGGAGCAGGGGTCAGCAAACTATGGCCTGTGGGCCAATGTGGCCCACCAACTGTTTTTGTAAACAAAGTTTCACTGGAACACAGCTAAGCTGTTTAGTTTACATACTGTCTACAGCTGCTTTCACACTATAATGGCACAGTTAAGTAGTTGTGAAAGAAATCTGACAGACCGCAATGCCTAAATTATTTACTGTCTGACCCAAAAATAGTTTGCTGGCCCCTGCTGTGGACAGTAAAGGAGATAATGTACAGGAAGTGTGTACCGAACATTAATGTTCAACAAACTTTAGTTCTCTTCAGTGATCTCATAGTAAAAGGTTAAAGAAAAACTTTTGATTACTTTAATATAAGATATATTCATTTCAAAAATACATCACAAAAACATGCCTCACCATATCAGTGTCAATGGAAACTCTGAGGCCAATTTTATTTATCCCATTACTCTTTAGAGTTTTCAGGTGAGGGCACAGTGCAGCACTACAAGCCATGGCTATTTCTTTTGCAAACTGATAAGGAGTTGCCGAAATAGATAAATCCTGGTCCTTTAGAAAGTAGAACACCTGAAATGTATTTAATTAGGAAACAAGTCATGATTAAGATTAAAAGTAGCTTTAAAAATGCAACAATTGCTACCTCCAACTTTATAAAATTCCAATGTTAGTGCCATGAAATTCACTAGTTAGGAACATTACATATATAGTATGTGTATATATATATATATATATATATATATATATATATATATATATATATATATATATATATACATATATACATACACACACACACACACACACTATATATAGCCTGATCTATAGCATAAGTAAAAACTTAAAACCAAAGATTAGGGAATATGGGAATGACTTAGCTATTTTTGCCTAAAGTTAACTTGTAGCAACAAAAGCTTTGTTAACTCAGTTTAAAGAAGGGTACTAATGAGCCCACCCTATAAGATCACCATCCCATAAGGACATAATAATGAAGTTAAGATCAAACAAAGAAATAATGTTCTATAATTTCTATACCCTCTATAGTTTCTATCTTCTACATGTGTAAAATCACAAGGAATACCTAAGGAATCAGTAACATTGATTGTCTGACCCAGGAGGTAGAGTGAGGGGGAGAATGGAGGTAGACTAAGGGGCTGTGAGGCTATAGTTTCATATTCTCTCATTTTTAAAAAACTGGAACATGCAAAACTAACTTTCATATGTGAGTGCTGATTAACTGATATCTATAAAATATTTTATTTTTTGTAAAATAAGAGAAAAATGAAAACACCATGGTCAAATAACATGTTATTGTACAAAGATGGCAATCCTGTGAAAACTTAACTGTGAGCTGACAGGCAGTACCACTATACAATAACCTGAAATGATCCTATGGAAATGCAAATCTGGTGTATATAAGGCAGTCTGGGGTGGAGATATGTGTGTCTCAAGGTGTAATGAAAGTGTAATACGCTGCACTTAAACATTCAGAGGTTGAGTACTGCGAAATCTCCAAATTAACAAAAACATATCCAAACACAGCAGGTAAATGGAAGGAAACGTCTTTCTAAGTTACCTCAGTACACTTTACAATCTTCTCATCAGTTTCAAAATCTGCTTCCAGTTTTATTTTTTCACTTGGAAATCCTTGTAATGATATTCCATCCACTGAACTAATAACACTGCAGAATAAAATATAATAGAACAGATTTATTTAATACCAAAGTACTTTCTATGAAGTAAATTATTAGACTTGAACAAATGGAATAAGGATAAAAATTATGAAAGCTATAAATTTAAAGCAGCAGTAAGACATCTCAATTATACAAAAAAATAATTAAAACTTAGCTCATATTCATTTACCAAGATTTCTTGATTGTGTAGCAAATTATATCTACTTTTTCATATGCCCAATTCAGACCTGAGGTTTAAAATACCTTAGTCTCCTAACAGAAAAGCTGTCTCATGAATTTCAAAACTCTATTTTGGAATCCTTCAGCATTAGCCCTCCTCTTCCTTTTTTGCTCCAGATCCCTTAGCCAGTCTCCAAAAAAGAAAGAAAATGGGTAACTAAAGAGAGGAGGGAATGGCAGTAATATTCTGTAAGGCCTCTAATGTACATATTATTGAATTCAGTTGTTTGCATTTACAGTGCATCAGTATAATACAGAATAAACACCCAAAGGGAATCCATTACTTATTTGATAAAAATAATTCCATGAAAATACATATCTGGTATATAAAAGGCAGTCTGGGGTGGGGGGAAATATGTGTGTGCCTCAATGTACCATATAACAGACAAAGTATCTTGTCTTTCTCAGACCTGGCATCAAGCCTACACTGCTACACAATGCACATTTTATCATTTGCCCCCTCCCAAACTGACCACCCTTTAATAATTTACAACATCCTGACTAAGAAAACATACATGGTGCTGGTTAGGTACATTTTTGAAAAAACCAGACTGCATTTATTAATTGGAGTATATGCATTTAAATTAATGGTGTAATTCTATATTTATTTATAAAATATTTAATTTTGTTAACAGGATGTTTTTATCCTTTCTCCTCCATCAAATCAATTACATTTTGGTAACAAAAAGTTCCTACCCTTTGTTTCCTTTTTCTTCAGAATCTACCCAGCAGATGTCCACATATTCTCTCATGTCTACAGCATCAACTTTCCCACATGTAATTTTAAAGTCTTTTTGTTCTCGTAGAGCTAGCCGCAAGCCATCCATGGTCTCTGGAGTTATTTGTACCATTAAGCCATCTAAAAATGAGAGTTATGTTTCACATTTCTTTTACTGAATATAAATTTATATGTCTAAGCCATAAATTTTGCTATCAAAATATGTTCCGTGCAAGTTTTAGACCATCTGTTAAATCATCTTGATGGTTGTTTTCTGTTAGGGAATATGAAAAATATTTCACAATGTTAAGGATTCTTTTTTTATTTTTTAATGGTTAAACAAACAAAGGTGAGAATTTCCACTTCTGGCTATGATGAAATAATGATGCCAAACTGCCCTTTCATTATGGTAACCAACCATAAAACTAGACAAAATGTATGAGGCAATTGTTTTCAGGTTCTGGACAATAGGAAGTACAATACATGGTCCCTATAGGAAAACTCAATAGGTGAGCCCATAACTGCCCAGGCTCTCTGCTTGGGGACAATTTCTGCATGGTGACCAGTAAGCCTACAATTGCTCTACTGGGCTGAGAAGTCAGAGATAAGACACTAAAAAGGGGAGCATCAAGAGACTGTGTTCAAGGACTTTTTGAGTCCTTGGACCAGAACTGAGAACACATTAATAGAGTGGCCCTAGATGAGGCATAACAGAAAATGGCTATTATATGGTTGGGAACAGAATAGAGATAATAGAAGTCAAGCAATGTTGGGGGATATTGGTAGTCTAGACCAACCAAAATAGACATTAGCACCTCATTAACCTGAACTGTGCAATGCCAAATCAAAGATCTTACAAAATCTACAGGCAAAACAGATTTGGGGGATGAGTCCTGCCAGACTGTAAACACCTTAGGATATCCATAGATCCATCTGTTAAAAAAATAAAAAATAAAGACTACACAAGCTCAGGGTAAGCAGACATAAAATACCTGCTTAAACATAAATAAGCCTTCTTCAGCAAAAAAATCCCTTTAAAAAAAGCTAAAAGAATCTAAAGTCTCTAAAGCATATCAATAATGACAGTACATAATAAAAAATTACCAAAGACAGGAAAATGTGAGCCCCTATAAAACTAAAACTAACCATGAGATGGCCAAGACATTGGATTAAACACAAAACACTTTAAAATATCTATTCTAAAATATAATCAAGGACCTAAAGGAAAACACATTTAAAGAATGAAAAGCAAATACTGGCTAAATGTATAAACAGATTTTTAAAAATCTGAACAGAGAAATAGAAACTGGAAAACCCTTCCCCCAAATTCTATAACTGAAAAGTATAATCCAACTAAAATAGAAACCTTAATGGATAGGCTTAATAGTAGATTGAAGATGGCAAAAGAATCAGAGAACATAAAGAAAGGTCAACAAAAGTGATCAAATCTGAAGAACCCAGAGAAAAAAGAATGAAGAAATATAAAAAGAGCATCAAAGACCCATGGGATGGTATAAAACAGTCTAATACAGATATGGATTACATATACATAGATAGACTATCTCCCAGAAGGAGAAGAAAGATCAGGACATTTAAAAAAATGGTAAGAGGGCTTCCCTGGTGGCGCAGTGGTTGAGAGTCCGCCTGCCGGTGCAGGGGACACGGGTTCGTGCCCCGATCCCGGAGGATCCCACGTGCCGCGGAGCGGCTGGGCCCGCGAGCCATGGCCGCGGGGCCTGTGTGTCCGGAGCCTGTGCTCCGCGACGGGAGAGGCCACGGCAGTGAGAGGCCCGCGTACAGCAAAAAAAAAAAAAAAAAAAATGGTAAGAAATTCCCCAAATTTGATGAAAAATATTGACACACACATCCAAGGAGTTCAATAAATGCCAAATAGGATAAATACAAAGAAAACAAGATTGAGGCCCACCACAGTAAAACTGGTGAAAACCAAAAATAAAGAGGCTATCTTGAAAACAGACTGAGGGAAAGGGCACATTAAATACAAGGAAACAAATATAAAAACTATTACTGACTCTTCACTAGAAATAATGAGGGCCAAAAGACAATGAAATGACATCTTTAAAGAAAATAAAGACTTTCAAAGCAGAATTTTATACCTAGCAAAAATACCCATAAAAATTGAAAATGAAATAAAGACAGCTGCAGAAAAATGAAAAGCAAGACAACATTAGATAAATGAAAGCCAGCCAACTTGTGTTACAAAAAATACTAATGACTTCTTGGTGTCTGCTCCATGTAAAGAGCTTGGAACATGTCACTTCCATCCTCACAACAAGAAAAAAGCTCAACAATAAAATACCTAGGAATAAACCTAACTTCTATTCAACATAGTACTGGAAGTCCTAGCCACAGCAATTGTACAAGAAAAAGAAGAAAAGGTATCGAAATTGGAAGGAAAGAGGTAAAATTGTCATTATATGCAGATGACATGATACTCTATATAGAAAACTCTAAAGACTCCACACAAAAACTATGAGAGCTGATAAACGAATTCAGCAAGGTAGCAGGCTACAGTATTTACAGAAATATTTTGCATTACTTTAAACAAAGAAATATCAGAAAATAAAAAAAAAGAACCCTTTAAAAACTGTATTAAAAAAATACCTAGGAATAAACCTGACCAAGGAAGTGAAAGACTTACATGCTGAGAACTATAAAACATTGATAAAGGAAACTGAAGATGATTCAAAGAAATGGAAAGATATCCCATGCTCTTGGATTGGAAGAATTAATATTGTTAAAATGGCCATACTATCCAAGGCAATCTACAGATTTAATGTGATCCCTATCAAATTACCCATCACATTTTTCACAGAACTAGAACAAATAATCCTAAAATTTATATGGAACCACAGAAGACCCAGAATTGCCAAAGCAATCCTCACAAAAGAACAAAGCTGGAGACATAAGCCTCCAAGACTTAAGATAATACTACAAAGCTACAGTAATCAAAATAGCATGGTATTGGCACAGAAACAGACATATGGATCAATGGAACAAAAGACAGAGCCCAGAAATAAACCCACACACCAATAGTCAATTAATCTTTGACAAAGGAGGCAAGAATGTACAATGGAGAAAAGACAGTCTCTTCAACAAGTGGTGTTGGGAAAGCTAGACAATCTCATGTAAATCAATGAAATTAGAACACTTCCTCACACCATATAAAAAGATAAGCTCAAAGTGGCTTGAAGATCTAAATATAAGACATGACACCATAAAACTCCTAGGAGAGAACATAGGCAAAACATTCTTAGATGTAAATCATAGCAATATTTTCTTAGGTCAGTCTGCCAAGGCAAAAGAAACAAAAGCAAATATAAACAAATGGGACCTAATCAAACTCAAAAGCTTTTGCACAGCAGGGAAGCCATAAACAAAATGAAAAGACAACCTACAGAAGGGGTGAAAATATTTGCAAATGATGCAACGAAGGGTTAATTTCAGAACTATCCAAACAGTTCATACACCTCAATATCAAACAAACAACCCAATCAAAAAATGGGCAGAAGCATTTTTCCAAAGACATACAGATGGCCAACAGTCACATGAAAAGATGCTCAGTATCATTAATTATTAGAGAAATGCAAATCAAAACTACAATGAGATCACCTCACACCAGTCAGAATGGCTATCATCAAAAAGTTTACAAATAATAAATGCTGGAGAGAGTATGAAGAAAAGGGAACCCTCCTAAACTGTTGGAAGGCATGTAAATTGGTACAGCCACTATGGAAAACAGTCTGGAGGTTCCTTAAAAAACTAAAAGTAGAGCTACCATATGATCCAGCAATCCCACTCCTGGGCATATATCCAGAAAAGATGAAAACTCTAATTCAAAAAGATATATGTACCCCAATGTCCATAACAGCACTGTTTATAATAGCCAAGACATGGAAGCAATCTAAGTATCCATCAACAGATGAATGGGTAAAGAAGATGTGGTGTGTGTGTGTGTGTGTGTGTGTACACACACACACAATGGAATATTACTCAGCCAAAAAAAGAATGCAATACTGCCATTTGCAGCAACATGGATGGACCTAGAGATTATCACACTAAGTGAAGTCAGACAGAGACAAATATATCACTTATATGCAGAATCTAAAAAATAATACAAATGAATTTATTTACAAAACAGAAACAGACTCACAGACATAGAAAATAAACTTATGGTTACCAAAAGGGAAAGGGAGAAGAGGGATAAATTAGGAGTATGGAATTAACAGATACACACTAATATAAATAAAATAGATAAAATAACATGGATTTACTGTATAACACAGGGAAATATATTCAATATCTTTTAATAACCTATAATGAAAATAATCTGTAAAAAATATATATATACATATGAAAAACTGAATCACTTTGCTGTACACCTGAAACGAATACATTATTGTAAATCAACTATACTTCAGTAAAATTTTTTAAAATAAATTTTAAAAAATTAAAAAGCTGAACAAACATAAAATGAACAACTCTTAGATCTATCACAGAATTGATGTCCCAGGGCAAACTGCTGCCCTGAAAAAAGGAGCAAAATCAAAACCTACCACAAACAACCCAACAAAAATAAAACATATTTCTTCTTACTTCTTATCACATGTAATGTGATATAAGAAATATAATTGAATATATCACATTCCATCATCAGAAGACAGATATGGCACACAAAATGGAATCATAAAGCTCACTTACTTTTAAAAGGTATTACTGAAAAACATGGATCTAGACAAGAACACTTACAATCACTGCTTCCACTGGAAGTACTAGCCAATAAACAAGAAAAATAAATTAAAAAGCCATAATGGCTGTAAAGAAAGAAGCAAAACTATCATTATTAATAAACTATCATTATTTGTAGTTATAAAAAAACTCTAAGAGTCTATAGATAAATTATTTTAAATAATGTAAGTTTAGCAATATAGCTGGTTATAAGATAAAAATAGAGAAATCAATTAATTTCTATTTTCCAGCAACAAAAGATAAAATTTTTAATTTAAAAAGATATCCAAGAATACTTTAAAAGGATCATATACCATGACTAAGGGGGATTTGTCTCAGGGATGCAAGGATTTTTCGGTATCTGCAAATCAATCAATGAAACACACAACATTAACAAACTGAAGAATAAAAACCATATGATCATCTCAATAGAGGCAGAAAAAGCTTCTCACAAAATTCAAGATCCATCTATGATAAAAACTCTTCAGAATGTGGGCATAGAGGAAACATACCTCAACATAACAAAGATGCCACCAAAAAACTACTAGAGCTCATGAATGAATTTGATAAAGTTGCAGGATACAAAATTAATGTACAAAAATCTCTTACATTTCTATGCACTAACAACAAACTATCAGAAAGAGAAATTAAGGAAATAATCCCATTTACAACTGCATCAGAAAGAATAAAATACCTAGGAATAAACCTACCTAAGAAAGTAAAAGACCTGTACTTGGAAAACTGTAAGACACTGATAAAAGAAATTGAAGACAACACAAACAGATGGAACACAGATATAGTGTTCATGGACTGGAAGAATTAATATTGTTAAAATGAACATACAACCCAAAGCAATCTACAGATTCAATGTAATCCCTATCAAAATACCAAGGGCATTTTTCACAGAACTAGAACAAATAATTTTTTAATTTGTATGGAAACACAAAAGAACCCAAAGAGCCAAAACTATTTTGAGAAAGAAAAACAGAAATGGACAAATCATGTTCCCTGACTTCAGACTATATTACAAACCTACAGTAATCAAAACAGTATGGTTCTGGCACAAAAACAAAACCATAGATCAATGGAATAGAATAGAGCTCAGAAATAAACCCATGCACTTATGATCAATTAATCTACAACAAAGGAGACAAGAATATTCAGTGGAGCAAAGATGCTCTGTTCAATAAATGGTGCTAGGAAAGAATGAAATTTGAACATTCTCTCACACCATGTACAAAAAAATAAAAAAACTCGAAATGGATTAATGACCTAAATGTAAGATCAGAAACCATAAAACTCCTAGAAGAAAACACAGGGTGAACACTCTTTGACATAAACTGCAGCAATATTTTTTTGGGTCTGTCTCCTAAAGCAAAGGAAATATAAGCAAAAATAAACAAACAGGAACTAATCAAACTTAAAAGCTTCTGCACAGGGCTTCCCTGGTGGCGCAGTGGTTGAGAGTCCGCCTGCCGATGCAGGGGACATGGGTTCATGCCCCGGTCTGGGAAGATCACACGTGCCATGGAGCGGCTGGGCCCGTGAGCCATGGCCACTGAGCCTGCGCGTCCAGAGCCTGAGCTCCGCAACGGGAGAGGCCACAACAGTGAGAGGCCCGCATACCGCAAAAAACAAAACAAAACAAAAAACAAAAAAAAAGCTTCTGCACAGTAAAGAAAACCATCAGTACAACAAAAAACCTACCAAATGGGAGAAAACATTTGCAAATGATATGACCAATAACGAGATAATATCCAAATATATAAATAGCTCATACAACTCAACATCAAAAAAAAAAAACAAACCTGATTAAAAAATGGGCAGAAGGGCTTCCCTGGTGGCGCAGTGGTTGAGAACCTGCCTGCTAATGCAGGGGACACACGTTCGAGCCCTGGTCTGGGAGGATCCCACATGCTGTGGAGCAACTAGGCCCGTGAGCCACAACTACTGAGCCTGTGGGTCTGGAGCCTGTGCTCCCCAACAAGAGAGGCCACGACAATGAGAGGCCCGTGCAACGCGATGAAGAGTGGACCCCGCTTGCCACAACTAGAGAAAGCCCTTGCACAGAAACGAAGACCCAACACAGCAAAAATAAACAAATTAATTAATAAACTCCTACCCCCAACATCTTCTTAAAAAAAAAAAAAAATGGGCAGAAGACCTGAATAGATGTTTTCCAAAGAAGACACAGGATGGCCAAAAGGCATGTGAAAAGATACTCAACATTGTTAATCAGAGAAATGGAAATTAAATCCAGAATGAGATATCACCTCACACCTGTCAGAATGGCTATCATCGAAAAGAACAGAAATAACAAATGCTGGAAAGGATGTGGAGAAAAGGAAACCCTCCTACAATGTTGGTGGGAATGTAAATTGGTGCAGCCACTGTGGAAAACAAAATGGGGATTTCTCAAAAAACTAAAAACAGAACTACTACATGACCTAGCAATTTCACTCCTGCGTATTTATCCAGAAAAAAACAAAACCACTAATTCAGAAAGATACATGCACCCCAATGTTCATAGCAGCATTATTTACAGTTTCCAAGCCACCTAAGTATCCAACAACAGATGAATGGATAAAGAAAATGTGGTATATATACAATGAAATACTGCTTACCCATAAAAAAGAATGATTTTGTGATTTGCAACAACATGAATGGACTTGGAGGGTATCATGCCAAGTGAAATAAGTCAGACAGAGAAAGACAAATACTGTATCATATCACTTGTATGTGGAATCTAAGAAATAAAACTAGTGAATATAACAAAAAATAAACTGACTCACAGATATAGAGAACAAACTAGGGGTTACCAGTGGGGAGAGGTAAGCAGGGAGGGGCAATATAGGGGTAGGGGATTAAAAAGTACAACCTAGTATGTAAAATGTGAGTAAGATACAAGGATATAGTGTACAGCACAGGGAATATAGCCAATATTTTATAATAACTATAAATGAATATAACATTTAAAACTTGTGAATCACTTCGTTGTACACCTGAAGTTTACATAATATTTTATATCAACTATACCTCGATAAAAAATAAATTTAAAAAATTATAATGGCATTTACATTACACTAAAATTGTAATAAGTAAATAGATACCATTTACATTAGCAATAAAATCTATGAGGTACAGGAATAAATAAGAAATGATATTGAAAACCTATACAAAAACTATAAAATTTTATTGGAAATGAATATTATTAAGTATTATGTAAATAAATTGAAGGTAGCCAATGTACATGGATAGAAACAATGAAAACAGAAAATATGCCAATTTTCTCAAAATTAAACTAGCAATATAATGCAATTCCAATGAAAAGTCCAGTGGACCTTTTAGAACCTGACAAGTTGATCCTAAAATTAACATGATAAAACAAAGGGCTTAGACTGGCCAGAACACTACTAAAATGAGGAATAAGGCATGTGTGTGGCATCAGAGATGGGAGGACTTCCTATAAAGCTATGTAACTGAGATAGTATGGAGGATGATATTAGTGAAAATGAAGACTAAGAACTTCCGAAAATACTCCATAAAAACAACAAGGAAACTGATAAAATGTCAGAAGAAACTTTTTCGAAACTCTTGAAATTAACCAAAGGCTTGCAGCAATCTGGGGAGTATTTATTAAAAAAAAAAAAAAAAGCAGGAGAGAAGCAAGGAGAATTACAATCCTGCAGTCTGTGGAACAAAAACCACATTCACAGAAACATAGACAAGATGAAAAGGGAGAGGGCTATGTACCAGATGAAGGAACAAGATAAAACCCCAGAAAAACAACTAAATGAAGTGGAGATAGGCAACCTTCCAGAAAAAGAATTCAGGATAATGATAGTGAAGATGATCCAGGACCTTGGAAAAAGAATGGAGGCAAAGACCGAGAAGAGGCAAGAAATGTTTAACAAAGACCTAGAAGAATTAAATAACAAATACCTAAAGGAATTAAAGAACAAATAAACAGAGATGAACAATACAATAACTGAAATGAAAAATACACTAGAAGGAATCAATAGCAGAATAACTGAGGCAGAAGAACAGATAGTGACCTGAAGACAGAATGGTGGAATTCACTGCCATGAAACAGAATAAAGAAAGAGGAATGAAAAGAAATGAAGACAGCCTAAGAGCCCTCTGGGACATTAAACGCAACAGCATTAGCATTATAGGGGTCCCAGAAGGAGAAGAGAGAGAGAAAGGACCCGAGAAAATATTTGAAGAGATTATAGTCAAAAATTTCCCTAACATGGGAAAGGAAATAGCCACCCAAGTCCAGGAAGCGCAGAGAGTCCCAGGCAGGATAAACCCAAGGAGAAACATGCCCAGACACATAGTAATCAAACTGACAAAATTTAAAGGAAAAGAAAAATTATTGAAAGCAACAAGGGAAAAATGACAACATACAAGGGAACCCCCATAAGGTTAACAGCTGATTTCTCAGCAGAAACTCTACAAGCCAGAAGGGAGTGGCATGATATATTTAAAGTGATGAAAGGGAAGAACCTACAACCGAGATTACTCTACCAGGCAAGGATCTCATTCAGATTCGATGGAGAAATCAAAAGCTTTACAGACAAGCAAAAGCTAAGAGAATTCAGCATCACCAAACCAGCTCTACAACAAATGCTAAAGGAACTTCTCTAAGTGGGAAATCAAGAGAAGAAAAGGACCTCCAAAAACAAACCCAAAACAATTAAGAAAATGGTCATAGGAACATACATTATCAATAATTACCTTAAACGTGAATGGATTAAATGCTCCAACCAAAAGACACAGGCTCACTGAATGGATACAAAAACAAGACCCATATATATGCTGTCTACAAGAGACCCACTTCAGACCTAGGGACACATACAGACTGAAAGTGAGGGGATGGAAAAAGATATTCCATGCAAATGGAAATCAAAAGAGAGCTGGAGCAGCAATACTCATATCAGATAAAATA